>NC_046975.1:21413522-21471022 GCF_009769545.1 Cyclopterus lumpus
TATATATATATATATATATATACTGTATATATATATATAAATAAATCAACGTCTCCTTGGTGGAAGTCCATTTCCTGTTTGACCCATCCCCCCACCCCCCCTCCCGGTGCAGGCTTTTAAAGGGTCACCTGGATTACATACGACTTGATTTTCATGGGATATCTACGAATTACATGCAGTGCATTGTTTTGTTTAGAGCTTTGTTTGTGTATTTAAGAATAAGCAGAGGAGATCTCTTCAGACCTTCTTCACAGCAGACATTTTTGGACATGTCCGAGTATTAAAGGGCTCAGTGGGCTCGGTTCCATTAAGCGCCGAGCCGGCATTGCACCGCGCCAGGACCTCCCCGAAGTGGAATGCGGCCGTCGTTAGAAAAGGTGTAACGTCCGATGTTATTAAAGAGTCAAAATGTGCGCTGTGAAAAAAAGGTCCATTGTTGGTTTTAACTGCAAGCTATAAAGAAAACTATTTTTGTGAGGGGTTTTGTGAATGAATGAATGAATGCACGTCATAGATGATTATCCAAGGCATCTTGTAGGAATTTATCTTCTCCAGGTTGAGGTGAACTTCGTGTTTGAAGGTTTGAGACCACCGAGTCAGGTCGGTCTGAATAAAGTGGAAACAGCAGGTTTCTTCCATGCGACGTGAATGTTTGGTGCATTATATTTATTATATTTAAATACGCTTTAATTAGTCACAGTGATAATTTAACTTGCAGTGTGAATGCATTCCAACTGCACAAGAGACAAACAGAGTTTTTTGCCCCAAATAGCATCCGTCTCGTGAAAAAAACCCACTTTAAATAACTTTATTTTTAATATATGTTGTAAACGTGACATAAAAGGTTTCTCTACTTTATTTACAATTTCAAATTGACGAGTAAAATCAACCTTTTAGAAGTGTTATGGATATCCTTAATAATTATATTTCACATAAATATGTCAAAAACTAAAGTTCAGATTATTCAAACATATATGTAATGAATATCTGGACAATCGAAGGTTTACTTTGACTTTCAACCAGAGATCTCTTAAATAAATGAATGTTGAACTCATTCATTGCACTGCAACGCATTCACTGCAGTACATTGTCGTCGTTAATACAGTAAATAATGCAGTTGTTATGGATTATGTGGCCTATTTGACCACACAAAGACATTTTTTCTCTGTGTTCCTAAACGAGGGATTTCTTTGAATCGCAGCTTTAAAGGCGCGCTCTATAGTCCTTCATTATTCATGTTAATTAATGCAACGGAATACCCAACTAATACAATTTTGGAATATATAAGTGTGTCTCGGTCCGGAGTAATGAGATATGCCAATAATAATATGCAAATTTGGTGAATTATTGAATAGCCATGACTGAGGATTTCTTATTAGTTTGCATGTTTATCTCACAAAATCCATACATTTGTCCAGAGCGCTTCTCGTGCCTCGTCCAATAGGTAAATCTAATCAAACACCCGAAATCAATAATTCAGGTGTTTATGTTTTTAGATTTAGTCTTCATTTACAGTACACAGTCTCCAAACTTTTGTGAGCGGCAGCCTTTTTTGTTGTCTTGGCACCGTTTCCACGGTAATAAACTCACGACTGATGTGAAATCAATACGGTTTATCAACCGCCCACGGACGATTATTGATAAGTGCTTTATTTGAATCGCTCGTCATCAGCTGTTGCGAAAAAATGTCCTTAAAGCAGATCGTAGTGGCAGGAAATGTATATTGTATTTAATATATTACAGCCTGGTAACAAAAAATATTTAATAATAAACTGTGCCAAATGTATTTCTATTTCTTCTTCTTCTTCTTCCTCTTCTTCTTCCTCCTCTTCTTCTTCCCCCTCTTCTTCTTCCTCCACTCCCCTGCCTTCATTTGCAATGATTGTGTTATCAGGGCAGCCAGGCAAAAGGGTGGAGCAACCATAATTTCAGCGCGGGATTAGGCAGAAATAACGAGGTCACCAAGTTACAGTTGCCATGGCAACGACACATCCAAGAACACAGGATGCCATTGCTTAAAAAAAAAAAAAAGAAAAAGAAAATACAGAAGGAACAGGGCCCGGGGTTTTTTTTTTTTTCTTCCCCCTCCCTCCCTCCCACCCACCCTCTCTCTCTCTCTCTCTCTCTGTGCCTCTTTTTTTTCCATCTTTCTCCCTCCCTCATCCTCTCCTTCTCCCTGTCTCTTTTTTTTTTAAGGGGGGGGGGGGGGGGGGGGGGGGGGGGGGGGGGGGGAGCAGAGGGGAGCAGTTCACTTTCACTCCCTCGGTTTTTCCCAGAGCCTTTTGTTTCTGAACATATTCAGAATTACAAATTCGCTGTTGAGCGCATTTGCATCTTTCTGCTATTCATATTTTGGTGGGAGGTCTGTTTCCTCTGATTTTAGCGTGGCTGCACCCCTTCTTTAAAGCTCATTAGAGGACACCTCTCCTCACCCTCCTACCAACCCCCCTCTTACCTCCCACAGTATTTCAAAGGCTCTGAGTTCTCCACATTTCATCTTTTTTGGCAGATTTTTTGTTTTTAGGTGGTGGCGGGGCGGATATGCGAGGTGATCGAAGCCTGGAAAATAAGAAGGCTCCTTTTTTTTAAAAAAGGGAATCAATGCATGCGGTGCCCTGGTCTGAACATTGATTTGCATTGAAGTTGCCAGAAGCTTTGGGCTTCTATTCAAACAGATATCCATTCCCATGTTACACCTGGCTGCTGGTGAGACTAGAGCACAGCAACACTATGCAAAGTCCAATAATCAGCAGGCCTGGAGATAGCACCCAGTCCAGCCCTGTAATGTTGAAGCACTATTGATTGTCTTTGGGATGATGCCAATTACACAAAGCTTAAATAAAAAAAAGCATTGTAGTTGATGCAAGGACACTGGCTGAACCCGTAAAGGTAAACACTGGTGAGAAATTAAACTGTGATGTGTGTGCCCAGTTAAACAGTCTGAAACATGGCGATAGCGAAACCACAGTGGACTTCAGGGACATTTTTAATTTTTACATGACATACATATAAAGACGTCAAACACACGTTATATACTGCATGTGCACGCAGTAGCGGAAGAAGTATTCAGATCATTCACATAAGTAAAAGTAGCAAGAACGTATGGACAAACACTTAATTACATGTAAAGGTACCAACAAAAAGGTATTTTCTGCAGAATACCACATTTATAATAACATTATAATATACATCTCATTTTGGATTACTACTGATACTTGTAGGCAGCATTTTAATGTTATTTTGTAAATGTGAACCAATTTTAATCTACCGTCTACAAATGAACTAACCTGATTTGTACTGCATGATTTGTATGAACAATCTTAATCTGCAAAGTAGCTTCAGTATGAAGAGAATAGCGTAAAAATAGATAACAACTACAGTTAGCTAAAAACGGTACATGAATACTACACGAGTGAATAACTTTCCATCACTACACACAACATAACTGTCATATTATACACATGGTCATGTATTTTATCACATTATCTAACAATAAAGCAAGTAATCTGCCTGCTTGCGTCCTTCCTATAGTGCTTTGTCGAATGTGGCGCCATTTGGATATGCAACAGGTTCAATATTATATATGCTACAAGATGGCATACATCTATTGCCTCTGAACGGCTCTCAACATGGCGATGGCTGAGCCAGCAGTTTGCAGCTAACGGTGCTAACTGCGCTAACAGTGCAAACGTCACTAACAGTGCAAACTACGGCAACAGTGCTAACAGAGCTTACAGATTTTACCTGAGGGTACACCACCAAGTGCGTTACCAGCTGTCGCAGACGTACGCCGCGAGCTAGCCATACATCCTTACGTAGATGATAGTTGTTTGCTGCTATATTAATGCTCTGAATATTGAATTTAGCACCTTTGATAAAATACTCAAATAATGTTCTTTCCCTGAAGTAAATCTATTTACTGTAACTGTTTGGGGCCCTTTTAATCGTAAAGTCGCCCCCTGGTGGTTCCAGAATGTATTTCACTGGTGTTCCTGACTTTGAGGGACCCGACTATGTCTTAGAAGCTGTGTTGTTGAGGACCCAGTGACGCGCGGTACTGAGTGTGAGGTTCTTTGTCTTCGCGGTTCTCCAGAAAGCAGCGACACCACAGGCCAAAACGTTCTGAACGGGCCCCGTTTGCAAATGAGCGTCATCGAACGCTGCACCTTCTTCATTACGATACATAAATAATACATCGATACGCACAAACAAAGCATGTGGCCAATTTAAAAGGCTTTTTTTTCGTGTTGGAGTTCACCTGAACCTGCGTGTGTTTTTTGGACTGTGGGAGGAATCTAAAGCACCTGGAGGAAACCCACAGAGGCTCGGTGGAGAACATCAAAACCGCACGCGGAAAAGATTTTTAATCCACAGAACTTTTAAAGTTTTAATCATTTAGAAAGTTTTCCAAAGTACATCACGAGTACAAACTGGTTTGGTAGCAATAGAAGTGGAAGCAGAACTGCAATTAGCAGTTCTAATAGTATTTAGTATAGTAATAGTTACAGTATCTCGATGCTCTGGCAATATCATCAGAATATTGTTGCTATGGTACTGAAGTAGCAGAATAACTATTAATATCTGTGGTAGCTATCAGAACTAGTGAGTAGCCGGTCACTTCTCGGCCGTACAAACATGCAAACTTGAAATACATTCACGTACACGACTGATTGAAGAGTTTTAATCGTAACTGTAACATTTGCATTTATCTGTTTCTCATAACTCATTAAATTCAGCATAAACGCCTTGTTATTACAAATGCTAACTGCTGTACATAAATATGTAACGTCAGGAGAAAGCATTGATAACTTAATGTTGCAGCATCATGACAAACTGCACTTATAGGTGAACAATATTAAACCGCTAAAATAATGGGGGGGTTGAAACAAGGTCAGGAATAAATGGTTTTAAAAAAGTTGGAAAGACAAAATGTGCATGTGTTCTTTCTTTCAGGATATTTCCTGTATTTTTTTTTACATCAGGCTCTATTTTTCATTCACTCATTATGTCTATTTTTATTAATTTAATCGAGATGGCGAGATAATAAACCCCATACAGTCCCCGTCCCTCGTGCAACGGGAACGCAGCATATATACATAATCCCTTAGAAGTCCGTCCGGGGTGCAGACCCCCCCCCCCCGCCCCCCGGAACAAAGCGCAGACCCCATCTTCACGCTGGATCTGCCTCACAGCATCAATATGGCTGCATGGTAAAAAAAAAAAAAAAAGGAAATATCTGAAGGACTTCAAAAGCTTTAAAACATCTTTTGGAAGAAAAAAAAGAAGAAATCTCATCAAATTTCAAAAGAAATAACCTCGCGCAAACGATTCAGCCCTGAGCCGCCGTGTGAGCTCTTATTGTGAGGGGTGCAGCGGGGTTCAGCTGGACCACCGCAGAACCACCACAGCTGCTCTCTGCCTTCAGTCTGGCTCTTAAAAAAACCAAAAGACACTTTATGTATTCAACACTGAAGCTATACCATAAACCCCCCCCCCCCCCCACTCTGACTCTTTTGGTTTTTTTTCCTTCTTTTTCTCCAGCGGTTTTAAAAAATTGATCCTGGAGGTTTAATAGCAGCAGCTTTTAAATACATTTGAATTCGGACTATTGCGGCGTGGCGTTCTGTTTTTTGTATGAATAGCAGAGGAAGATTCATTGTGTTTGGTTTTCTCTCCGCCTCACATCAGGTAGCAGAGCGAGATGGGCTCTGTGTGTGTGTGTGTGTGTGTGTGTGTGTGTGTGTGTGTGTTTATGTATGTGTGCTTTGTATCTATGTGTATTTGTGTGTAGGTGTGTCCATGAGAAAGCCTGTGTGTGTGTGTGCGTGCGTGTGTGTGTGTGTGTATGTGTGCTTTGTATCCATGTGTATTTGTGTGTAGGTGTATCCATGAGAAAGCCTGTGTGTGTGTGCGTGCGTGTGTGTGTGTATGTGTGCGTGTGCGTGTGTGTGTTTGTGAGTGTGTTTATGTATGTGTGCTTTGTATCCATGTGTATTTGTGTGTAGGTGTGTCCATGAGAAAGCCTGTGTGTGTGTGTGCGTGCGTGTGTGTGTGTGTGTGTATGTGTGCTTTGTATCCATGTGTATTTGTGTGTAGGTGTGTCCATGAGAAAGCCTGTGTATGTGTGTGCGTGTGTGTGTGTGTGTATGTGTGCTTTGTATCCATGTGTATTTCTGTGTAGGTGTGTGTCCATGAGAAAGCCTGTGTGTGTGTGTGCGTGCGTGCCTGTGTGTGTGTGTGCGTGTGTGTGTGTGTGTGTATGTGTTTGTGAGTGTGCTTATGTATGTGTGCTTTGTATCCATGTGTATTTGTGTGTAGGTGTGTGTCCATGAGAAAGCCTGTGTGTGTGCGTGCGTGCCTGTGTGTGCGTGTGTGTGTGTGTATGTGTGCTTTGTATCCATGTGTATTTGTGTGTAGGTGTGTGTCCATGAGAAAGCCTGTGTGCGTGCGTGCCTGTGTGTGCCCGTGTGTTCGTGTGTGCGTGCGTGTGTGTGTGTGTGTGTGTGTGCAGGCGCTCGTGTGCGAGGCTGCTGCCATGCCTACGAGATGGGGGATGGTAGCAGCACAGCCAGCTATTTTTTTTCTTTCTTTCTCTGCCGAACATCAAGTTTGTTCTCCCATCAGCATCGTCGTCCTCCGGGTCGTCGGTTAAAGAACGTCCATCGACGGAAAAAAAAAAAAACACGGCGTGTCCGACACGCGATTATCGATCAACTCGATTAAGAAAATCACGTCGGATGAAATCATCTGTTGAGCCGAGAAGGACACAGATGTTTCTAAGTGACTAAAGGCCGCAGACTAAAAACGTGATCGATACCCATTTCTTTTAATTGACGAGCGTGTCGATCGACGCACATAGCGACGGAGACACGAGGTGTCTCATTCTTTAAAAAAAAAAGAAGAAGAAAAAAAAATGCGGGATGGGTCACGACCGGATAAAATATTGGACACTCCGGTGCTTTATTGGCCAAGATGATTGACACTAATTGCCCGTTTCACCTCTTCCCCCGTCTTGACCGGTTCCCATCCTTCCCTTCGCTGTCCTGCGTCTGTTGAAATGAAGTCAAACAGGTGAATTCACTTTTTAGGTTTGATTTTGCTACATTTTGTTTTTATTTGTTGGTGTTTTGCTGTTTTTTTTTCTTTTAATACGGTTAGCTCGAACTGATACCAGATGGCGATTTTTTTTTCTTCTTTTTTTTTTTTTGATGAAATAAGCACTGATGCAAGAGTGAAGATAACAAACCCGTGAACGCTATTACGGTGCCAATAACAGACAAAACGTATTGTATTCCGACTTGATTCTAACCAGCTGCTGGGATGGAAACATCAAAACAACAATATTGTCAGTGTTCCCCAACCACCTGCAGCAGTATTTGTGTAATCCCCATCAACCATCACAGTCGATTCAACACTTTCAGATAGTTTTCAACGGCCTCTGTGAGTGCGCAATCGACGGAATAATTGTCACTGAACAATCAACACTTGGAGATGTGTCACGAGGGAAGGGGAACACTGGGAGGGGGGGAACACTGGGAGGGCTCTCCCCCATTTTATCATTTTGCTGTCAGAAAAAAAAAAACGTCTTAGCACCTGAAGTGTCGCTAATGAGCCTCGCTCGGAACCCCAAAACTGAACCCGAAAATCCCTCCAGCGCATGTTTTTGCCACATTGTGGTGCTAAAAACCCAGAAACACTCGGATCAGTTAAATCCCCCCCCCCCCCCCCCCCCCCCCCCCCCCCCCCCAAAAAAAAAAGAAATGATTTCTCTTGACTTCAATGCAGATGAAGTAAAACGGGATCCTGCTTTTGTGCACATCGGGGTTGACCTCCGCACGACCTCTCTCTCCCTCTCTCCGTCTGAGGAATGAATGTTCACCAAACCGTTGGCCCGGCACCACATCCGCCGCCGCCACCGCCACCGCCGGCCAGCCGGCCAGCGGCCGAGGGGGGGGGCAGCACATTGGCAGTTGGCTGCAGCTTCCTCGCCAAGAAAAACATATCCAAAAACATCTGCAGCAGAGAGTGAGCAGAGAGAGGAGAGGGGAAGGAGGTTGGGGGGGGGGGGGGGGGGGGGGGTGTTGGTGGTTAGAGGGATGGGGAGATGTGGTGGAGTTGGGGGGAGTGGGTGGGGTGGGTGGGGGGGTGGGGGGGGTGCAGAGATGTGGGGGCGGCAGGCAGCAGAAGTACGTCTGCGGCTGCAAAATCTGACGAGGACTTTTGAAAGGCTGAATCCCAAAGAGAGCGAGCGCTGCTGCTGCTGCTGTCTCGGCTCGCTGCACTACAAACAGCCAGAGCCGAGACAGGAGGAGCTCCACGAGAGAGAGAGAGAGAGAGAGAGAGAAGGAAAAGAAATAATTATATTGATAACCCGCTCCGTGTGTGCTATACCTGACTAACGTTGCAGATGGGAAATATTTACAATGCAAAAACAAAAAGAAAAAGTGCAGGAATATTCAGTGTTGTTATTTGAAACGTTTTCATGGTGTTAAATGCTGCATTTCATGGAAAGGCGCTCATTGAAGGTTGCAGTGTGTGTGTGTGCGTGTGTGTGCATGTGCATGTATGTGTGTGTGTGTGTGTGTGTGTGTGTGTGTGTGTGTCTCTGTTTGACTCTACATGGCTTTCTTTCTTTTCTTCTTTTTTTATTGCTCCAGCATTTCCACATAATATTTATAATATTTTTCCCCCCCCACCACTGTCACGGTGTATTTGTGTGTGTGTGTGTGTGTGTGTGTGTGTGTGTGTGGGGGGGGGGGGGGGGGGGGGGGGGGTTTGAAAAAAATAAAAAATAAATCTAATTTACAATTAGGGCCGTGTGTTTACACATCCGCACCTCACATCACCTCCTCGTGCGAGCGTCAGTTTTTCTGGATTACGTTTTCCTCGTGGAGTCAAGCGACGAGGGGGGGGGAGAGAGCGAGAAGTAAGAACTGTCATTTGTTATGCTCCAAATCACGCTGAACACATCCCATAATTGCCTCTCATTCAAAAGATGCCTGAAAGCCCGAACTCTCCCACCTTCAACCTGGTCTTGGGGGAACGCTTCAATCTGCGTGGTTGTTAATCCCGTTTGGAAACAGCGGTAATCTACGCACGAAGGCTGGAGATCTCGTCCAGACTCGGCACGCCGCGACCACGGAAAACGGGATTTGGGTCTTATCCCCTTGCTTTGCTCAGCTAAATCTCATCAACAACAGAAACCCCCCCCCACAAAAAAATAATCCCCAAACACTGAGCTCTCGTTCCACCTTCCATAAATGTGATGAATGTATATATGTAGAAGCATCACATATTTCCCCCCCCCCCCCCCCCCCCCCACCCCCCCACCCCCCACCCCCGCTGTGACTGCATTGTCGTGCACACGTGAGGGCTCCATGCGGTGGCCATTGTTTTTCACCCTGTCTGAGGCATGAATCATACTCAGCCTCGCTGGACAACGTGATTCATCAGACCCTCGGTCGTTTTGTCCCTAAAAAAAACCCAAATGGGTCACGTTTAGAGAAAAAAAATTGAATTGCAGAAAAGAAAAGAAGCAAATTAAGGGTGAAAGGTCACAGCGAGGAGACGTTTCTTAGTTCTTATTTATTTTTTCGCTGCTGCGCCGCTGTACCCGCGTACTCTTTTTAACAATATGCGTTTTTTTTTTAACCGTTCTCTTTTTAATTTACCCGACACCTGAATGCTTCCCCTCTGTGTTTACTCTCCATCGCCTACACACTTTCACAATGTGGCACAGGGACGCCGATAGATGGAGCTGTGGGTTTTAGGAGGAATAAAAGAGGAGGAGGAGGAGGAGGTTGGGAGGAGGAGGGTGGGGGAGACTTTCTCAAGACTTGGAAGTTGAGACAAAAAGTGTAGAAGAGCCACCGCTGTGTTTACATCTGAGGGTAACGCCGGGTAACACAAACGTGGTGTGACCTCGCCGACTGCGTCGCCATTAAGTTAATGAAGGCTTCTTGATGATTCAGGGAGAAAAAAAAAAATATATATATATATATATATTTTTTTTTAAGAAGGCAGTGGTCACTTTACTTAAAAGGGACGGGGGCGATGTTGCAGGAAAACACACTCTTGGGACTAATATGTTTATATGTGTGTGTGTGTGTGTGTGCGTGTTTGTGTGCTGATTTGCAGCACGTGCTGGTGGGCGTGTGTGTGTGTGTGTCTGTCAGGTTTCCTGCTGCGCGGTGCGGCTGGGAGCCCGAGCGAGGGTAAAATTCCATTCTCTCGGCGGAGCAGCATTCTGCATGAGCCAATTCCCAGGAGACACTGCTCTGCATGTCCTCCAGACAGCCAAGCTGAGGCACAGGCTCAGGCTCGCTTATTAACTGACCTGAGGGGGGGGGGGGGGGGGGGGGCGGTGGTGGTGGTGGAGGTGGAGGAGGGAGGGTAAGGAGGGAGGAGTGGAGGGAAGGAGGGGTGGGGGGGGGGAGATGGAGAATGGAGGAGGAGGTGGGGGGAGGGGGAGCCCAGGGAGGCAGGAGGAGGCGGTGGGTGAGGAGGGAGAGGAAGGGGGTGGTGGTGTTGGGAATTATGGGTTTGTGTGTGCATGTGTGTGTGTGTGCGTGGGAGTGTGTGCGAGTCTGAGTGTGATCAGGGGTGATGGGTTGTGGGGATATGAGTCTGTGTGTGTGTGTGTGTGTGTGTGTGTGTCGGAGGCAGAGCTGGTTGAAAACATTAACCCTTTGCTCGCCGAGCTGCACAAAATGCAGCTCAAGAAAAGCAGAGTGTGGATGCCTCACACGCTGCCGTGTGTGTGTGTGTGTGTGTGTGTGTGTGTGTGTGTGTGTGCGTGTCGCCACCTCGTCGAAAAAGGGGGCCGCAGGTTCCTCAAAAGCCCGGTTAATCACTTTAAAGATGTAGTTTGCCTTTTTTTCCCCCTGAACTTAGCAGGATTTCATTCTACCAGCTTTGTGTCGACATCTCCTTCTTTGTCTGTATCTGGGCGTCGCGCTGCACCTCCCAGAGTTCAGGGTGCGCAAATATGATTTTTTTTTTTAAAAACTCCACACACACGGGGCCTCCTTTCAGAAATAGAACTAAAAGCCTCCACTTGCTGTATTAATCTATTTACACTTAATTCGTCATCCCCGTGTGCAAATATTAGTTTGTAGTTTTCTGTGTGTGTCTTCCCATAATTGCTTGACACGACTGTAAGACTCATTTGTCACCGGTGTGAGGAAAAAGGCATAATTGAAAAAGTGCTTTTTCAATTACAAATTTGTTTAACTTAAATAATGAAATAAAATGTGGTGCTTCAAAGTTTTACTTCTTTTTTTTCTCTTTTTTTATAAATTATTATTCCATCCAGCGGGGAAGAGGAAAGAGAGAGAGAGAGAGAGAGAGAGAGAGAGAGAAAAATCACTCACGGCAAAATGCAAATGAGCCTGGAAGCTATTACGATGCTAATGAGATTCCACCATAGAAGAAGTTGCTGCTCTGGCATCCGGGGTACATTTCATCCATATTTGGAAGAAGAAAAAAAAACAATTGTGTGCTCAAAATAGGGGACACACTTCCCAGTGTTTCACAGTCCAGAACGGTTTTTTTTGTACTTGGTCCACGACAAGCTGGAATCTGGTCCGAGTTAGATAGCGGAGGTCTTCACTTCCTGAGTCTCGCTGAGCTGCAGCTGAACCAGCAGAGCACAGCGGTAGCTCTATTTTTAGCTCTTCATCTGTCTCACGGCAAGCTCCTTTTTAAAAAAAAAAAGAAATGTATTATTAAAATCACAATCAATCTCTCCCCTCCCTTTCAAAAATATCACAAACATTCAGCACGTTAGCACCATGTTTTCACTCCAAACCCCTCCCCTCCCACACAAAACAACAACAACAACAACAACAACAAATGAGTGCGATCGTGTGTGCAAGCGACATCAAACGCAAGCTCCAACTTTATAGTGTTCTCAACGCTGCGCTGTGTGAAAAAAACGGGATAAGGAAACGGTGCGTTCAGGTGCCAAACCTGTGGCAGGCAGGCAGGTAAGGTAGGTAGGTAGGGAGATAGGGTGCGTTACCATAGTAACAGCGAGAGGGAACCCAGCTAGAAGCAGCAGAGTGTCTATATGTGCGCTGACCCATTTCCATTCTCACCCACAAGTGTTTTGTCTCCCTCACTTTGCAGGTTCTTCACGACTAAAAGCCCTTCTCCTTCCATCCTTGATGCATTTTCTGCGTTTAACAAATGAGACATTCAGCAGACACGTGTGTGTGTGTGTGTGTGTGTGTGTGTGTGTGTGGGGGGGGGGGGGGGGGGGGGGGGTACACTTGGTACACTCTCAAGGTACACTTGGTTTCCGATTCAGTTCAATTCAATATCCTTTCAACTTTGTTGTCCCTGAGGGTAAAAACAGCCCTGTGTGAAACAGGAGTAAAAAGATGAATACAAGAAGTGTGTAAGACAAAGTCATGAATTAAGAACATTTTAATCTATTCAAGTGCACCAACACAAAGGCACCACGGGCTAGAGTTAATTAATAAAAGAGTTCCTTCTTTTCTCCATTTAGTGGACTAAAACTTTTAGTTGGAAATGTAAAAAATAAATAAAATTAAATAAAAGAAATCACACGCGAACGATCTGAAGGTGAAGGTTCAGGCCCGGGAAAACATTCCCGGTCAGATTTAGTGAGACATTATTGGTGATTGACATGTTCAAGCAGCACTCAAGATAAGATACTGTACATGAGAAATATAATAACAGAAATAGCCGTCGACGGAAAAGAAAAAGATTGACGAGCTTCAAAGCGATCGCTGTTGTCGAAAGTTGGGACGCGACTCAAACGTGAATGTGGTGAGTGACATTTTGCTTTTTCTTGGTTATTATCTTTGTTTGAGACGTTGCCTCTTAAAGCAACGAGCGTTTCGTGTGGTTGATCCTAAATATATTCATAGGAGACGTTGTTACATCCTGTATTTTGAATACATGACATGAACAAAACAAGTCCGTCTCCCAATAGAGTTCCTACTGATCCCATGCAGTAAATATATTTTTATATGTTTTAGTATATGAAAAAAAAGGCTAAATAAATTATTGAAATTGTAAAATGTGCATTCGTTTTGGGGACTATTTTCAGCGGTGGATTAATCCACATTTGGTGCTCTAGTGAGTATTTGGGGCAGCAGGACGGTGAATGTGGGATTGAGTCAGAATAAACTACAGTGTGTGTGTGTGTGTGCGTGCGTGTGCGTGTGTGTGTGTGTGTGTCACCCAGTGCAACCATGTGGATTGCTGATGTGGTTTTTAATCGACAACATTGGAGCTGGGACCTCTCAGGCAACACTTGTTAGTCGGACCGGTGCATTTTAACGTTCTTTAATGGGATGTGATCGACAAACACACAAAGTATCTCCATATTCTTTCACAAATATGACGCGTGTGTTCTATGAATATGGTTTGTGCTTCTGTGTGTGTTCACAGTCCGGCAGGAGAACCCAGTGTGTTGAGAAGAGGAGATCTTCTCTCACAGGGAGCCTCACATCCGGGTCCTGTTTACCCGTCATCTGCACAAAACAAGCGAGTCCCTATATTGAAATCTGCTAAATGAGCTGTTCACTTCAATGCACTGTATCGCAAGCCACACTCCACTGGTAAGCGCTTCGGGCGAGCGACCGAATCCTGTTAGAAATGTCAATTGAAAAGGTCTTGAGATATTAAAAAATGTAGTTTTTAATTAAAGGTTTATTAATAGATTTTTTTTTTAACTTTTTTTTTTTTTTTAATTACCCGACCGGATGCCTGAGGCACATTTGGATTACAACTTTTATCTCACTCGATTCAGACCGCCTCTCTTCCCCATTCAGCCATTTTGGATTAAAAGTCAGACTTCATAAATGCTGTTCATTAATTCCCAGCGCGGTTCAGTTAATGTGAGATTCGGTTGCAACGTTACGGGGCTGGTCTGAGTGTCTGTTTATTTTTAGATTCTCGTGGCTACTTTGCAGCCCCGGCCTAATCTGTCACGGAGGAGAACATGGAGGAAAATCGTAATCGCTGTGCCCAAAAAATATATATATATATTTCCAATGCGCTGCGGTGTGTCTGGTTCATAAATTCAACATGTTAGTGACACATACTGTCACAGTAAATGATGTTATTGACACGTGCTGCATGGCGCGGAGTGTAAAATTGGTGAAATAAATTAGAGCCAGCCTTGTCTGCACGTGTCATTATTATGCAAAACTGCAATTTTAGGCAAATAAGTATGCAAACTAAGCACAGAAATGTTTTCCCAGAAACAGATATTTTTCTGATCTCATATTGAATTAATGCGTTCGGTGACGGGATCGTTGAAATCGAATCAAAATGAATTATAGGCAATTTGTGAGATTTGATGATGCGTAAGCTGATCATTACTGGGTTACCTTGTTTCGACCTAATTAAAAAACACACATGCAACAAGCTCAGGTGTGTTCCCATCTGAAGGGACACCGAGTGGCAACTGTAGGAAGTGACAATATGAAGCAGAAGTCCTCCGATGGCGATTAATGTGTGACGGTTTGAATTATACAAGGTGTGTTTTCATGGAAATTCTTAATTGTGGGCTTTGATTTCCTTTCCGGAGATCACCTGTCAATCAAACTGTGTGGGAGGTATTTTGATTCTCTTGAGTTTCTGTAGGTGGCGCTCTTTACTCTGCGCGACACAGTGGCTTCCTGGTCTTAGCTGGTGGAAATGTAAAACACTTAATGTGCAAAAAGTATACTTTATTTTCTGGAAAGACAAGTGTAAACAAATATATCCGCGCACAAGTCGTTCCCATTAGAAGGACTTTATCATTTCGAGCACCAGGCTCTTCCTCCGACTTCTCATAATACAGAGTCAGCTGCATCTTAAATACCCATAATGCATATACAAAACACACCTGACATCATCAAATAGTGGTCAGACAAATATATTATAATGATAGATCAAGGCTAACTATGCTAACATATAGGGTGACGCGTTACAAGGACAATTATGGTATAGAAAGGAAGATACCAGTGGGTACATTGAAACCAGTTACTCCCCTAGTCAGTATTCAATAAAGGTAAAGCTAAATAACCTCCATCTATATTAAAGGGAGCCCAGAGACATACAAGAGGATTACAACGGACATTCCCATTTGAATCAACACGGCTGGATGGTCAGAGCGGCGACCAGCTTTCTGCGAGATTCTGCAGTAGCGGCGGTAACGAGCAGCGGAGGAGCGAAAGTAAACGAGTACAATTTAACAACTGAACGCCTCGACCTGCACACAGTTGTCCTGGGAAAAGCACATTGCTACCGTCGGACGAGTGACGGCTACGTCCGACGCGTCAAAGCACGGCGGCGTCAACAAGCTAGCTAGCGGACAGCTGGCTAGTTAGCGAGCTAGCTAATTCCACAATGCTTCGTGTCAGCATTAAAGCATAAAAAAAAGCTGAAAAACATATTAAAAAAGCAAGGACATTGCAAACACACGGTGTATATTCCTAATAATGTTGAATAAATGCTGTTCTAAAACATGAATACTGGTTGTACCCGGATTTATTTGGGAACTTGGAAGTGATTAGTGTGGTATGTGGTGGTTACAGGGGCCCAAATGCAAACTTTTCCCCCAGGGCCCCTTAATGGTTTAAACAGGCCGTGATCAACTATTGTTTTTTTTAAAAACGCATTGAAATTGGCATGCAGAAAGTTTAATACCCGTATTTGAGCCGTGCGACGACGACTCTACTGTACCACTGAATGTAAAACCTTGAATTTGCTAATCTTACACTCTGCGGCTTCGCGGTAATGACGATCCATTACGGACCTACCAGTGTGCGCACGTTACTGAATTAAATGGGAAAATCTGACGTGTTTCACATGTTTTGACTTGTTAACATTCAGAGTGACATTGTGGATTGCAGGCGCTCCACTGCAGCAGACAAAGCAGAGAGCCCCCCCCCCCCCCCCCACACACACACACACACACACTCACACTCCCCACCACCCCCTTCTACCTCCTCTACCTTCACTTAATCAAAAATGATGCCACTTGGTGCATAGCCAGGTACTAAGATTATGTCATTAGCAGCATCGACTGCAGGAAACACGATCAATACGCTATTATGAAATCATGTTACACATAAAATGGGCGGTTTCTTTTTCACGAGTGCAGACTCGTCAGCTGTGTTGCTCAGCACGCTCTCATCAGCCCGCTGCGTCTTTAACTCCCAGAGTTTAGATGTTTGGCGTGTTCATGAAGAAGAATATTCAACTTGTTACTCACGACGAGATCTTCTTTCATTTTATTGTTGGTTTTTTTTTTTTTAACAAAAGGATTTTACATTTAGATTTGTTTTTAGACGATCTTCCAGAAAACATGAAATTACCTAATTAAGTTATTTTCAGAATAATAATAACAGTAGTATGATTTTGATAGCACTGGAGATAAACATCTTTATTCAAAGAGTTCAAACATTCCTTAAAACCAAATATATTTCTGATATGCCGCAGACACGCGTTGTTGTTCTAGTCAATATGTCCATCCCATAAATTCATATCTGGCATTGTAACAGAGCAGTTTGAATTGTTCCCCTTGAACCCATCTGCCCATTGTACTATTCGGGGACCAATCAGTTTTTGGCAAGTCCTGGTTTCATATCATTAAAACCTTTTTAATATGCTGGAACGTGATGATGCTTCTTCCAGGAATTTAAAGAAAAGAAGAAAAAAAAACCTATAGATTCTTTAATTTCCCTTCTCAACCACAATGTGACTTTCTTTTCTTTATGCTTCCACCACACACAAACGCACGTGTGCAAACTAAAAACAATGCATTGATTGAGACCAGAGAACACACAAAGAACACACTCGCGCACACAGAGATCTTACTTGAACTTTGCAAGAGTGCAAAAAAAACAAAAACTGAGCGTAGTTCTTGAGGGGGAACAGGAAACGACTTCCCTCCTCCCCCTTCAATTCTACTCCCCCCCCCCCCCCTCCCTCTCCTGTTCCTCCCCCTCCTCTTCTTCCTCCTCCTCCTCCTCCTCCTCCTCCTCCTCCTCCAGCACCACTCTATAGCAGCGAACTAGGCAGGCCAACTTGCAGAGTGCAGCTCCGACTCGACAGCGGCTGCTTCCTCCTGGAGGGTCTTCTGGAGAGCATCGCGCTCCAATGTGCGCCGCCGTGCCCGCTGGATGTTGAAATCGCACCGCCGCGCGCCTCGCCAGGAGCCACCATGTCCAACTCAACCCCCGACCCGTTCTACTCGTCTCCGTTCGGACCCTTCTACAGGAGGCACGCGCCCTACATGGTCCAGCCCGAGTATCGGATCTACGAGATGAACAAGCGGCTGCAGACGCGCACAGAGGTGAGAGCCCCGAACCGGGGGGAGGAGGGGAGAGGAGGGATGTAGCTGCCGCGGTACCGACGGGAGGGTGTAGCGGGGGGGGGGGGGGGGGCTGCGGAGGGTCCGGTGCGGCCGTGGAGGGACGGGATGTTTGGGGGGCTGGAGGGAGAGAGAGAGAGACTCGGGTCGGCATCACGGTCTGTCAATCAGGAGGTGCAAAAAAAGTGCCAAACATTCCTGAGGTTGAAAGTAAACAGGCTCCGGTGTGAAGACAAATACCATAATCTGAAGTAATAACCCCCCCCCCAAAAAAAAAAAAAACAAAGAAGAAGATGATATGTGGAAGAGATGCGTTCACGTGGCAATTTAATAAGTTGTTTTAAAATGTAAAAATCACGACTTGTGCCCCCCCCGAGTCTGAGATCCACCTGAAGTGAAAACATCAGGTGAAACTGTGAATATACGGAATGTGATTTGAAGACTCATCAGATTAAGATGCACAGCTGTTTGGCCAGTAGAGACATATTACTAATACAGAATGTTATATTTACACCCGGTTGCATGAGGCTAAGTAGCTGTTTCACGTGCACTTAAATAATGTGCATATATTTCCATTTCGCCCCCCCCACACACACACACATATTTGCATATGTGTTTGGTTAAAAAACTGCAACAGCTCAAGACCGACATGAAATGCAGAGTTGTTTTCCCACTGTGGGGTGTGTGTGTGTTTGATGTATGCTTCATGCTTCATGCTTCATGATTCATGATTCATGATTCATGATTCATGATTCATCACTGAGTCTGTGCGGATGAAGTTTTTCCCTCAATGAAAGTGACCCCTCATTGCAAAGTCTGATGAGTGTGACTTCCTTTCAGTTTCCTGATGCTTCAACTAGTTGGCTGCTCAGCCAGTTGTGTGTGTGCGTGTGTGCGTGTGTGCGTGTGTGTGTGCGTGTGTGTGTGTGCAGTGTGATTCAGACTTAAACCTTTGGTGATCCCGCTGTGAATTAGCCAGCATCTGTCTCCAGCGTCGCTTCTGTGATCTCAAATGTGTAAATCTGCCGATTTAGAAGTTCACCCCAACATGTGAGGTTTGTCCTGGAGTCGCGTGTTTAGGGGAATAGAGAGCAGCTGAATGCGATAGAAAGCACCTTTTAGCAGCCTAACTGTTCACTTTTTAAACTATAAAAAGGGGCTGCAACTAGGGACTCTTTTCATTATTGGTCTACTAATTGGTTCTGAATTCATAATTCATAATCGTGCCAATAGAATATCAGTAAATAGCACAAAAAAAAGGGATCTCTCCATCACGGGTTCTCAGAGTGGGTGACCTCGAACAATGTCTTGCTTTGTCTGACCTGCAGACCCAAACAATATTCACCCAACTGTCACAGAAAAATAAGAAAACCAGGAAATATGAACTGAACTAGAGAATATTGTCGTTTTTCTCCCTGAAGAAATCCCTTTTAAATTGAATTAATTCTTTATGAATTGACAAATCAATGCTTGTTTGTATGTAATTCTGTAAATAATTTGAGTTCTGGTTGCTGCTGGACGCTCGAAGGCTGGAATCTGATTCCCACTTTGAGTTCATGATTAAATATACCGCAATTCAATGATTCCATATGAAATCGTCGCAGACATTTAAAGGAAATATGTATTTTTTTTTCGAGCCCGAGCTGCTGCTGCTGCAGCAACGATGCCGACTTTCCTGAACAGGAACTTGCAACTTTAAGCAGAGCGAGGCGATGCTGAGATGCAACGGCCCGGTTTGATGCATTATTCATACGGAGTGGTCCGAGCCCCTGTGGACCTCGACACCCGCACCACACACACACACCCAGACACTGAGTGCAATCACTGTGCGCACACACACACACACACACACACACACACACACACACACACACACACACACAAACACACACGCATGCACGCATGGAACCACCGGACGTGCATACAGCACAAACGACACATGCATGAGCTGCATGATGTGAACACACACACACACACACACACACACACACACACACACACACACACACACACACACACACACACACACACACACACACACACACACACACACACACACACACACAGACGTTAAGCAGACGCACATCAGTTTAAACCATTACCTGCATCTCCTCTAGACTAAATTACATGATTGCATAATCATGTAATTTGTTTTTTTAATTTTGTTCCTTGTGGTGTCGGTAGCGTCTCCATTCTCCTCCTCGTCTCCCGTCTTCAATGGAAGGAGTGTACAATAACGTCTTCCCGTCAGCTGGGTGTGTGTTTGTCACTGTGTGTTTGAAAATGCAGGTGGGGGAAATATAATGAGGGAGAAATAGTGTCTTTATAGCTCGGGGAAAATAAATGCATCCAGCTTTTGAAATTTGTTTGCATCCAGATGTGCCATATATATATATATATATATATATATATATATATATATATATATATATATATATATATATATATATATATATATATAAATACATATACATACGGCTCAGTTCAGGCTTTTAACGAAATTATATAGCAATTATGCTCGTGAATGCATAACTGTAGCCTTCAATTTACACCTTTTTGCATGGGGAAATAGTTGAAAAGATTGTAATGGAAATCCGTCCTTACGGAGCTCAATGCGGAACACGACATTGTCTCTTTTTGAAAACTCTACTGAAAACATATCCATATGCTTGGTGAAGGTTTACTTCCTGTAAAGCGAGGGTCAGCTGCCGGTCCCTTAATGATGATGCGTGCCTGAAGGGGTCATGTTCTGCCGCTCAGTCCAACTCCTACAAAGACGACTTCGACGCGGTGTCAGTGTCGGCGCTGGGCCCACGACGACTGTTCGTACAAAAACAGGAAGTTTGGAATGTTTCTTGCCCAAAAATCTGGATTCCATTAGAGGAAAAAAAAAAAAATAGCTGAACTGTCCTGGCGGATTGTTTGTCTTGAATATTTCATCAATGTTTTTTCGCTGCGAGCAGCTGTTGTAGATCCACATCTCTCTGTTTTTTTATATAAACTGCTGGCAGTAGAACTGGTCTTTTATTGAAGTTTGATCAACTCGGGTTTTTTGAAATTGTACGACGATCTCTAACCCCGGTGTTTTGTTGACATTGAGCTTCACCGCCTCAGATCCCACTCGCTGTGTGTGTGTGTGTGTGTGTGGGAAATAATGAATCGTTTAATGTTTTTCTTCTCTTTTTCTTCCGATTTCATTCAAACTTTCAAACTTTCACCTTTTCCTCCGCCACTCAAAATATGGAAATGAGCATAAAGCGTTGACATTACACCCGAAACGGAAAACATTTTTGAACGTTTCATATTGACGAAGCACGAAGAAATACATTTTAAAAAAAAAAGGCATTCAGAGACAAAGACATAGTGGTACCCATGTAATCAGAGAGGTGTAACACCTCTACATCTATAAGACACGGGAACATAGATTTATTCAGGATTTGGGATCATAACGCTGCAAGTAAAGGACCGTCTACAGCAACAACAATGAAAACCCATAATATTCAGCAATACTTTACAGCTGACGCATTACATAATGCATCGTCTCCCGTAGCAGGCTTCTGAAACCGAAGCAATTCTCACAAAAATCTGGAAAAGTCTGGAGCTGCCGAGGCGATAAAAACCGCCACGACTGTGTTTCATGAGCTGTTAAAAAATAAAAAAAATAAAAAAATCCCTCCAGACCCGTCGTTACGAGCAGGGAGACTTTTAAAGCGTACGGAACAAATCCAAAGAACATATAACGGCGTTAATTCCTCCGTTTTGGATTGTCAGTGTGTGAAGAGACACATTGAAGCCTTTCTTTTGGGGGGGGGGGTGCGATATATGTTTTGTTGATCCCAGTATATGAAAATGATTTTTCAAGCGTCTTAACGGCTGTCGTTTGCGTTCCTTCTCGCGCCGAGGACTTTTTAAACAGGGGGGGGGGGGGGTCGACTGGAGTCCCTCCTCTGGTAGAATCTCTTCCGTGTGTCTCGTTCATCGAGGACTCAAGGACTCAAGGACTCAAGGACACTTTGAGGAGACTTTCTTACCCCTCCCCGAGGAAACGATCGTCTGTGCGAGGAGACGTGACATGTGAATCCTGCAGGGGGTCGAAAGTAACAACTTCTAGACTCTGGTTTTACTCTTTTGATTTGGAACCTTTAGTGTGAAACGTTTGCAGCGTCCGTTAAACCCTCGGATGCTCTCGTGCCACGACAGACAGGTAAGAGTCGGGTGGAGTTCAGTGCATTGGGCAGGTTGTTTTTTTAATGCTGTTTGCTAGTTTACTTTTAGGTGTACAACATGTCCAACGTGAAGTGTTTGCTTTGAGCTGTGAGGTGGAGATCATAGGGCTGCGATACATCGTTATTCGCAGTACCCAATAATCTGTTGATTGATCTACTTTCTCGCACTAGAGAAAAACGGAAACATTATAATGTATATATATATAATGACCCCTCTCAATCATCACTTATGACCCACTAAAAAGTGGATCCTAACCTCAGTCTGTAGTTCCTTTATATTTTGTTGCCGTGTTCAGCATGTTTCTGGGTGTCGATCTCTGTAGAAACGTCCAGGTGGAAGACCGGAAGCGTCCGAGAGGAAACTCCAAAAATGGTGGCCGTGCACCGCCGATAGAAACCCAGTCGGTTTTCTCTCCCGGCCTGCAGGGCGTCGTGACCCTCGTTAAGTTTACAAGCAGCAGCCGACACATCCTACTAATTGCGCCTTTTTTTTTTTTTTTTAAACACACAAAAATGATTAATTGATGGACAAAGTCGTTGACTAATCACATTATCAATCGCTCCTTACAGCTTCGCCATAACGATGATGAACTAATGAGTATTCCCATTGATTAATCTGCAGTTTATTAATAATCATTTCAAATCATCATACATAATGTCAACAAAAACACACATTTTCTTTACAATCACATTATTCCAAAACGTGTGTTTTGATTGTCTACGATAAATGGATCAAATCTGATCTCAAAATATTATTTTTTAAATGATTTTGAAAATAGTTGTCTAATCAGTGAATTGACTAATTGCTCCAGCTGATTTGATGGTGACACAATGCCCCCCCCCCCCCCCCCCCCCTCCCTTGAGAGTTGTGGTTTGCAACGCTGACGTTTCATCTGACTCAAATTCCACGAATAGACAGAAATAATATCATCTGCTTTCGGCCTCGTTAACAACTCTTTTTAGGTGGAACTCTTCCTTTCTGTTCCTTCTCACCTTTTTCACCTGCCGTGCACTCAGAAATAAGAAGGAGTAAAAAAAGAACAACACAACAAACGACACACGACTAGCGCCGCGCCGCTTGCCTGGGATCAGCGTTCACCTCTGAACTGATAACTGTGCTGCAGCTTAAACATTCTTGCTCCTGCGATGACTCGGGGTCCGTTTCCATCCCGACCTTATTACCCGCTCCGTTCATACTTATTACCTGCCCGGCTGTATTTCTGCAGCGGGGTCTGACTGCCATCCCATTACCTTCATTTTTACACAACGTGGACCCGCTGTGACCCGGCAATCTAAACGGGGCTCTTCGATGTGGATTTGATTGCCGCTCGTACGGCGCGACCACATTGTTTCTGTGCCGTCGCTCCGGGGGCAGCTGCGATGATTTGTGTGGGGGGGGGGAATTTTGACACTTAAGCGTATGCAAATGAGGCGGCGGATTAACATTCAGAGGAGGAGCCTGGCCGACCTCAGCCGGCGTAAAGTCCATTAGCATAGACGGCATTAATATTCAGCGGAGGAGAGCGGCGACACAGAATTACACTGTAAGTAAAACTACAACACAGAGGGCGAAAAAGAGGCAAAACAAAAGCATTTTAATGGAGGCGCCGTAATAACACCCACGGGGGCCGCCGCCGCCACCGACGGTGGGACTAATGGTCACACTCTTCCTCGCGTGGACACACGTGCAATCAGTCGGCCCCGTGATTGGCAGGACGGACGTTCGCCGGATTCTTGCTTGTGTCCATTGCGCATAGTTAGTCTCATTCTCATTATTGAAAATGGGACCACAGAGCTGACTCATTGGGCTCGACCGTGGAACCGGAGGAACTGGAGTGTTCATTATGGCGAAATCCCTCGTTCCTGTCAGGAGGGGGGGGGGGGGGGGGGGGGGGGGGGGTTTCAAGAGGCGCAAATAATGATGATTAGTCTGAAGATTGTTGACGCCCGGGTCAGAATCAGAATATTGTGAGCAAAAAGGTTGTCTTCAAATAGTTTGTTTTGTGCAACCGTCGTATAAGACGAAGAAAATCAGCGTTCTTAAAGAGACGGTTCACCACTGAATTAAAAAATACATCTATTTATCAATGTAGATGGTTTTTGGTGTGAGTGTTGGAGATATTGGCGGTCGACGTGTCCGTCCTCTCCAATACGACGAGACTTCATGGCAAAAAAAACTCGACAGGGAAATGTCTCTTTTCCAGGAATCGTGACCCGGTTTTCTCAAGATAATCCACAAACCTTGTTGTAAACAGTTTTATGTGGAAAATACAGGAAACTTAAGTTCCTAAATTCCTTTCCGAGATGTATTTTCTTTTGGCGCTTTTGAGCACCGCGAGACGAGTGCCATCTCGAAAAGAAAGCGGGCATCTCTGAGGCCGATTTATCTCCAGAACGAGGCAACTCGTTGACCTCTACAAGACATCGTGTTTTTGAGTGCCTTGAAAAGCGCTTTATAAATTAAATGCAATATTATCATTATTATCATTCCAGTGAGTATTTTCAATCCGTATTAGAAACAACGAAACCCAGGAGTTCTATTCGATCAACTCAAAACGAAGGACGCAAAAGAGACGGCCATGTTTGTTGTTGTTTATTTTAGTGGCTCCCCCGTTAGCCTCGACCGCTAATCGTTTGCCGGTACACATATTAAAAGATGTCCAAAAACAAAACATCTATACAGTCATGAGAGCAGGGAGGTCGAGTCGTAACACAACAACAACAACTACTTCAGTAACAACACAAAACTATTCAAATTCCCCCAGAAATTATCCTTAAAAAATGAAGGAAAAGAGTTTGTACAAACAACGAAAAGCTAATTTGTTACAACGATAACTTGTAATTTAAGTACACAACCGTTCACAAAAGTACACGATTAATAAATCTTAAGATGTCGACGCTGGTAGTTTTCCTTTAAGAGTTGAAAACAATTAGTTGAATTTAAACTTTGGACCGGACGGAGAAACATTTCAACGTCGAGAGACATTTATTAAACTCTTGCTAACGGAGGCATTTTTTACAGTGTGTGAAACTGGCTGAGAGTAATTACCAGAAAGGTGTATCGCGCCGGCCTTATCTGAACCATTACGGTTGGATTTATCTACCATCGGGGGAAAACAAGCCACTGCAGGTGTCACCGGGAAGGCTTCTCCCGTGTCACCACTTTAATGATGTAAAACTGAACAAAAGGCTTTAAAATCAATTAAACAATTTATTAAAAACACGTGTTAATTGTGTCGGAGAGAGAGGGGCAGTGGCTCTTTATTTGTCGTAGATGTTTCCGATGTTAATCCTCGTTTTATATGTTCAAAAACAGCCTCGGTGACACAGCAAATCTTCACAGCTAATGTGTTAATTAATGGATTATAATTCAAGTATTGATTGGGCGATGTTGATGTGAACGGAGTCCATTGAATTATCAAATACATTCAAGCTTCTTTCCACTCACCCGACAAAACAATGGAGCCCTAAATAAGTACATGTGTATTTTGTTATTGACTGACTAAACAGCATTATTATGTATTTCTCTGTCTCTGATATGTGTTGTTGTTGTTATTATGATTCACAGTTCTGTTTTTGTGGACCCATAAACGTTACTCAGAGCTCTTACATTAAAAAACAATTTTATTTTTTCATATTTTTCATAATGCTGCCAGTCACTGAAAGGACTGAATCACTCTCCTTCTCTTATTTAACTCCCTTTCTGCAGAAATGCAGTTTCTCTTGTTTTGAAAAAACCTGAATGTTCATAACGATATTAACATACAATTCAACAGCACATTTAAAACAATTTTCCGTCTTATTCCAAGTTATCCGGGACAGTAATTCACATCTGCTTATACGGACCACAGTGATGGCTATTTGGACGACTTTTATTAATATCCAAAAGCGAAAACGAGTCTCAGGACTGACATATCGAAGACATGGCGTCACAACAATAGCTACTTAGGACACGAGTGTAGCCCTGGAGTCTGCCGTCCACGCTATTGAATAAAACGCTGTCTTTAAAGCAGCTATAATTAATATTTTCACAACAATAACATGCCAAAGAACAATGTGAAAGGCCCACAACTTTTAACTCTCACCGCGCAATCTCAGCGCTCACATCGGGATGCCCCAACCTCATCACTTCCTAGCCGACTCCTTCCTCGCTCGGATCACACCCATCTTTCTAAAAAAAAAAAAGCCGGGCCTTAATTTGGATCTCAACCACACACCTGTCACATGTTCTTTCGTGACTGCATCTGGCACAGTTGTGATGCAAGATGTGACAAGAATCTGTCCACAGACAGAAATATGAACATCTGGCAAGAGTGTTGTTGTAGTTCCCTCTACAGGTACAACAGGAGGGGGGAGCGCAGCACCAGAGCCTCTGGAAGGAAGAGGGCATGTAAACAACAAAAAAAAAAAAAAGACATCCCATAAAAGATATGAAGATGATGATATGTCAGTGTGCTCACAGTTATTGCAGAGGCTCTGACCACAGCCATCTTCGGCCTTCATTTCGATGTCGACTGCACGCCTGTAAAGTTTGACTGCCTCTTAGAATTCTGTCTCGCGGACGTAAACGTAAACACTCACACGCTCGGGCAGCCGGTAATAAAAAATAATAATCATAATTGAAGGCAAGTAAAACGATAAACACGTCTACTCGACAGCTGAGGTATTAAAGAAAGACACACACACACACACACACACACACCGGTTTGGATATGATCTCCGCCCCAATGTGCATATTTAATGTGACAACATTCGCACAATAGACTCGTTTGTCGTTCCAGTAATGCGTCACACACACACACACACACACACACACACACACACACACACACACACACACACACACACACGTGTGTGTGACGCTCTGAGAGGATGTTCCCAGAAAAATCCTTTCGAAGAAAAAAAAACGTGAAACCCCCCCCCCCCCTCACAAGGCCTCTTCTGGTGAAACAATGAGCGTCAGTGGGATCCAGGATGTTGGGACAATGGACCCACCTTTTTCCTGCCCCCCCCCCCCCCCCCCCCGGTTCCTTCCAGGCTGACGCTCAGATAACACGGGAGGCAGACGTGGCCTCGCGGTCCGTGTATGTCCTGTTGTTGTCTCGCCCCCGCCCGACGTGGTCGGAAAGGAGGGGGGGCGTCCTGAAACCGAAGAGGTCAGGGGTCGCATCCACGCCGCTTTGAGCCGCTCGGTCGACGCGTCTTTTGAATAAGACGCCCGAGACCGGCCTTCAGGATTGTTTGTACCTTTCTGAAACCATCTCTCTCTCTCTCTCTCTCTCTCTCTCTCTCTACTAGGTAAGATTTTAGGAAGGTCACCTAGTTTTGCGGTACTTTATTTTGTTTTTTACATTTCCAAAGATTTGTCTGCTTCCGAAACCCAAAGGCCAATTTGTTTGTTTGTTTGTTTGTTTTTTTCTTTTTGGCAATGTTAGCCTTTATTTGTTTGTTTTTGTTGTTGTTGCTGGGATGTATCTTCTTCACATTTCTGTTTGCGTCTAAAAAGCATTTGTGTCAACCATATTATGATTTTCTTCTTTTACTCCCCGTCCTAATTGCACATCATCCTAAAACTTTTTTCCTTCTGAAGAAGTAGATTTACTTTGGTCTTTTTAAAAAAAAAAAAATTGATTGGCTTTTTTTTTTTGGATGTCACTAGACGGTTAACTTGTGCTGTATAAACACATCACGCTATTTCATCAGCTCGGTGCTGGGTTCAGGGACCCCCCGGGGAGACGCGCTGCTCTTCAGGTTTAGTTACACCCGGAGTCGGTTTCTGGCTGTTTCATCATTTTGCTGAACTATTCTGAATGAATAGGGAAATGGGCTGTTTTTTAATTTAATCTTTCAGGTTTTTTTCACGTGGTCAGAAAACACCCCTATTATTCGAGATGCGTATCTTTTTATTACGTAGGTTGTAGTTATTGAATAATACAGTTGGTAATGTAGTACAAATGGATGTATGGATGCAAATAAATATATATTTCTTAATGAATTAATATTTTTATTTTAATCAAAACTTTGACATAATTACATATTGATTACACATACATTATTATATATATATATATATATATATATATATACATATACACACACACACATACATATAGATTAAAAGGAATAATATTACTTTTTTTTATAGTATTTTTTTTATTTGACCCCAAACAGTTAATTATAATAAATAAAAGAATAATAAATAAATAAATAAATAATAATTAAAAAAATTCCTTCATGTTTAGCCTTCTCATTTCACACATTAAAAAATTCTTCAAAACTCATTACAGCGCTGCGGACGCCATCGTGGTCACCAACGAGCAACAGTTTCAAGTCTGAATGTGTGACGTCACAGCCGAGCACGTTCACCTGTCCTGAGCCCAACAACATCTGCGGGTGTGATGAATCCGGTATTGATTGAGTTTCCTGTTGATTGTTTACTGGCGTAAACAGCTCCGCAGTGGGGAATACAGGCCGGGTGGGCAACACACTGTTATTGTGTCCGAGTCGCAGCCCGAACGCTCGCCTTCCTTTTTGGTTTTTAATTTCTCATGGGGTGCTGTAAATAATTTGACTTCCCCCGCTTTATCATTCAAGCATTTTGTTGTTGTTTTATTATTTTCGTCCTTATTGACGTTCGTTGTCACTTAACACCGTGCCCTCCATCTTGCGTGTCGGCTGTTGCGTATTGACTTTATTTTGGGGTTTGTCTTCATGGAGGTGAGCCGCTCGGCTTTTTATTCGTTGAGCCGGAACTAATGATTGTGTTGTTTTTATTTTGATTATTTATTCAAAGGAGACACTTCTCGCATGTTTGCTTCCCGTCGTGTCGTGTTACATGCGCTCGTTAAACATACTTTTGTTTGGAACGACGCAAGATGCACTGAACTGTAAATACCTCGTCACTTCCCGAGAGCCTCTTTGCCGGTCGGATACGTGTAACCATGGCAACCCTTGTCAAAACCTCTGGGACCAAACGATGATTTATGAGAATCGTAAAGTCTTTTATGTTTTTTTTAAGTACATAACGCCGAGCAAAGTGAAATCTTATACTTGTATTTTATTGTTATTGACAGTACAGAGTTGCCCGCTATTGTCACATTGTCATCACCTACGCATTGCATTGTGGGATATTTATGCCCAACGTAGTGTCCAGTGATTACATGCTGTAATATTTCACCAAAAAATGATATGCAATTTTCTGTTTCAAGGCAACCTTTCACATTTACTCCAAGAGGAACTGAAACTGGTAGATGGTCTCCATATATGATATAGTTTTATTACAAGCGTAAGGAAATCCTGATGGCTCATTAAAAGTCACAGCTTCTGCATAAAGGCTTTGTCTATTTCTCTATGGATTGAATGTTTTAATACTTTCACAGTATTTATACAGCACTTAGACCTGCTTTGTAATAAAAAAAATGACATGGAAATCTCACGTTTTACAAGATGGGACCTTTAATCGTTTTACACATTAAACGGTTAAAGGTCCCATATTGTAAAAGAGATTTCCAAAGCGATATCTTCAAATGGGGGCCGTTTAGGCCAAGACCCAAAGATATAAAAATAAAAAAAAATCCACAATTGTCTAAAAAAAACCCCCCTGCAAAGCCTCTAATCCAGTGTTTCCCAAGCTGGAGGTTGGGACCCCTCGATGGGGTCACAAGACACATCTGAAGGGGGGCCGCCAGAGGATCCTGCTCCATAAAAGGATGTTAATCTCTAAGAAAAATATCCAAACCAAACAATCTGGAAAAGGTTAAACAAAAATCCTTTTGGTGCTCGCTTGAAGACGCTCACACATCATCGCTACATGCCACCCTGGATGAGGTCGGGAGCTAGTTTTCTATCTTTCAGACAGAAAGACAGTGGGTTTTTTTGGGGGGTGGGGGGGAAGTTAGCCGAGTCCCACTTGTCAGTCAGTGTGTGCGTTGCTCAAGGGCACTTCAGCAGGCTTTTCACCCAGAAGCTGACCTTCTGGGTGAAAGCCAGTGGTGCTGGATGCATCCTTTGCAGCCGAGCTCCCCTTGTGCATGTTTTCCTACATTTAAAAAAACAACTTCTTGTGGTATGAACATCGACCTTAAATCTAGACGCCGAGACACAAACGGAGGTGTCCGACTGCTGCCTGTGACTCCTGACACCAAAAGAGAGAGAGAGAGGGGGCGGATGGTAACAATGCCTCAGTAAAATTGGCAGGCATGCAATTAATAAACGTGGGAACTTCCTCTCTGAAAAGTTCATTCCCGGTGAATGTGCGGTAGCTGTTTAAGGGTAATGACTCTCCCCCCCCCACACCCCCCATCCCACCCCTCCACCCCCATGTGCTGCATTCATTTCTCCTCATCTGCGTAACCCCGGCCGGTGGCTGTAAAGGTGGCCAAGTGCGGCAACATGTTAAGTTTGCATTATATAAAAACACTTAAGACCCAAGAGGGTAAACCTGCGCAGAGACATTAGTGTGCACTGAGTCCGACATGATTAAAGCGGTGTTGTCTGTGCAGTCTAAAGGAGTGGTTCTTGTACTTTGTCATCCTTAAAGGAGCCCTTAAATAGAAACGGCACCTGCATGTGTGGTTAAGTCTTAGTCCGGGGGACCACCACGTCAGGGGGTTTCATTCTGTGGCGAGAGAAAATGAGAAAAGCAAAGCATTTTTAAGGAACTGATTATTTGTTTGGTCTGTTAATGTCCATAAAGATTACAAAATTAAAATTAAAAAAAAAAAAAACATCCCAGAACCCAAGTTGGCGTCATAACATTGGGCAATGTGGGACTAGTGGGAAGAAGACCTCCAGAATTCACATTGAGGTGTTTATTTTACTACCTTGTCTATTTGCGACTGTAGAGTTCCCCTAAATTCACCAATAGTTAGATATAGATAATGCCTCATTTGTATTATTTTTTTTTAAACGTAAGATTTCGGAAAAAACTTGTAATGCAAAAGAGAATTGTCTATTGTGATATATGTTATTTACATTGTTTAGCCTATTCACATCGGGAGCCTCCAATCAATCATCAAAATCTTGGTTTTTTTTGGTCGATAGTGATCTACCAAATACGGTTATTGTCCAAGTTGCTGCCACAAAAATTAGCATAACCGAGGCCGTGCACAAGAGCTGTAAACTTCTTTAAAAAAACAATATATATATATATATATATAATCTATATAATTACAGCTTTATTTGACTTCTATTTAAAGTGTCCTTCTCCGGCAGTCTCTTCTGACTTGGCCTTCACCAAACAGTCAAACTAAAAGCTGCCTTGCTAAACATCGAGAGAATCTATATATCTGTTAAGTTGTTATGCTACCCAACAACCTGAAGCTTTTTGAATCTCTTGACAACGGTAAAACTTCCCTTGGCCCACCAGTCAGCCGGCTCCACGCTATTCAGGAGCTGAATGGGGCTTCAGACATTGGTAATTCTCCAAGGTCAGGCCCCAGACACGCCTACACTCTTGGAGGCTTTTCTGCCACAAGAGGCTGGAAGCAACAGCAGCGGGGAGGAGAAGAAGAAGAAGAAGAAACAAAAAACAGACTAACAAAAAGCTTGCCGAGAAGGAAAAAAAAATAAATGGTTAATGTAAAACATAGAGTTAGTGGTTTATGGACTGTTGGAGGAGAAATAGAGTGAGGGAAGAAAGCCGTGGTCTTCTTTTATGTGGCTGTGTGAAGCGTGCATACGCAATAGTTTATGCAGTAAATAACAGCGTGGGTTTATTTGTGCATAGGTGCACAGCACAAAGGGGTTGTGTGTGTAGACGGATAGACGCGGTACAATGGGGCGTTGTGTTGTTTTTACAGTAACGCGTCTCCCGTATGAACATTCATATATGCGACGACTTAACCCTCAGCTGTGTTTGCTATTTATTGAGGATCCTCCCTGTGCTGTCCCTCCGATCCTCTGGATTTTCCCATGAATCCCCGCGGGGGCCCTGGCGGAGCACTGTTGATTTGTGGTCGGCTGGTGGGCAATTGACACATTGATAAATCCCTCTTCAGATAGTGGGGGTGTGGGGGGGGTGCGATCCGTTTGAATCAATGGAGCCTTATCGGGCCGACGGCCGTCACGGCGTGCGACCGCGTCCGTTCACCTCGGGGTCCCTCGGAGGCGCGCCCGATTTGTAGACGTTTGACAACAAACATCGTCACGCCACGTGGTTCGTCAGAGAGCCCGCGGGCGTAAACGAAGGCAGGACGTCGTCGTCTGTCAGCGAGCAGCTGCAGAGAGGATGGGAGACGGAGAGAGAGAGGGAGAAAGAGAGGGAGGGGAGGTGGACACAAAGGGAGAGACAGGGGGAGATGGAACAACAACAAAAAAGGGGCTCATAGGATATTGGAGGATTTCTTAAATATGTCTCATTTACAGTTTTCTACAAGCAGAGCTCCTAACATATCCCGCGGTGGTGGAGGGATTGAAAGTGAAGACCACATCCGCAGCACCACGAGGCTTCAGCGTGGCTGGTTTCAGCTCCAGCCAGAGGATTCACATGGCTCGTGTCCACTGGCCAGGCTTTAGCTGTTCTCCGGCCCGTCTGGCTCCGATCCAGCTTCTCCTCTGTCTTTAGATCCGAGCCAAACCGAGCCGGTCCGCGGCTCAGCCAGCCTCGCTTTTTTCTTTCTTTTTTTTTTTTTTACAACTTGGCGAGACTCTGGCCAAAAAGCTGCCCAAAGCTACAGTTTGAGGAGGATTAATGGTTACAGATTATACACAGAGCAGCTCCTGCATATAATGGAGAAAGAAAAAGTTCTGAGGAACATTTAGCTTTATTAGCCAGCGCTACTAAATGCATATTTAATTTACAAAATAAGTGATATGGAGCAGAGCAATGAAACTGTCAAGTGCCATTTGTTTTATTGTCGTAGAACTAAGTGCTGTTCATGTTGCGTGAAATGTGCCGGTTATTTCTTAGATAACTAAAGCATATCGTACGGCCGGACCAGCCAAAATGAACTGTATTGATACGGAGCAGAAAATATGATTTTTAAATGCTTGAAAACAGTGTGGAAAGAATAAAGTACCATTGAGTCTAATAAAGAAACCATATTTTTAAAGTCTCTGTGGGTGAAAAACTTGATTGAGGGGTTAACTCCCTCTTCCGTAGGAACTGAATAAGAGGGATTTTAAGGAAGACAGACTTCTCTGCAAAAGAAGAGAAGTGGGAGCTTAAGTAAAAACGCTTTTCATTAAAACAGTAAGAGGAAGCTTAATGAAGGGTCTTTAAAACAGAGCGCTGGGGGCCCGCAGGATGACAGCAGCACTCCAAAAAAATTGATCTCCAACACTAAATCCAATGCAGTTTATGTCAAAATGAGGATCACACTTCTTCGTGAAATCCCCAAAACCTAATTTTTTTTTTTTGCAGCAGAGGGAAGTTCAGTTGGAAATAAATGTAACTGGTGAACTTCAAGGGTGAAACTTGTGGTAATCTGTGCGCGGTACATGTAGTGGAGTAAAAACTATAATATTTCCTTCTAAAATGTAGTGGAGTGAAATTATAAAGTAGTGTAGGATGGAAATACTTAAGAAAAAGATCCTCAACCTTGTATACTTAAGAATAGGATACTGGATTTCTGTACTTAGTTATACTTTAAATGGCCGGAGCCCTAAAACTAGTTAAAGTAAAAACACTATATTTTTGACATGCTCACTTAATTTCCATACTTATTGTAATTTAAATTATCATTTATTCATGGGACCTACGTTGGAGCTAATATTTAAACACCGTCAAAGAAAAATAGGATTTAGTTGTGTTTGCTAGTCGTATTTAGTGTTTGATTTGGCACCTGGCTAATAAGGGCGCACGGTGTGTCAGTATTTCGATTACTATTGTGTTTGATATTGAGTGATATTGTAAGGTTTTTAGAGTTAGCTAGTACCTTTAAAGTATCTTTGGTTAGCTTTCATGGCTGAGAGAAAACGTAAGTTAGCTAACGTTAAATTACTCGTGTTGATTTACGTTAGCTACGTTAGCTACATTTGTTAATGTGTACATTGTAGTCAGGGTTTATTTGACCGTGTGCTACTTAATTTGAGGTTAAATTACGTTGACGTTATATATATATAAGTAGTAATTAGTAATCAGTGAGGTTTAAGATACAAATCGTAGAGATTGTGGTTGAAGGTTATTGAAAGATTTTGAGGTTGTTGAGCCTTAACGTTATAAAACTAAGACATGAAATGATGGTGATGTTTTTTCCTTGTTGTCGGTGTGAACAGCATTTTGTGAACCGGTTAGTCAGAAACATCAATCAGTTAGAATTGTTATAGAATAAATAAATCACACAGAATGTGCCACCGTAGATTATTGTGAGTAAATCCCACGTTGAATAACGTTCCACTTTTTTATTCTCGCGAGGCCACCGCATATGTATCCATTCATGGTAAAAACACATTTTAAACAAACAGAACCCAGTTATTTTTGATCTCTTTATGTTTTTTCTTGTGTCATCAGAGTTACAGATCTGCCGTGTGTGTGTGTGTGTGTGTGTGTGTGTATATAGAGTGTCTGGTTGACCCTTCATTTGACTGTCAATCCCAGGGGTGCCCGCCCCCTCCTGGTGCTGGATTATGGGTTAAACTCCACCTGAATGTGGAGTAGCACCAAAGTCAGTCCGTCTTCTCCGGCAGTCTCTTCTGACTTAGATGTATTCATATGAAACGGACACCACACACATTCTGGTGGTTCACACCAGCTGATTATCATAGTATGACACCGTTAGTCAATCACACACACACACACACACACATACACACACAGCAGCTTGTGGGGTCCGTTCCCAGTGGACAGCTGCCTCGTGATACATTCACAGTACACTGATTGACCTAATGGGGGTGCTGTCATTACTGGTCAACATTTTCATAACAATATATATATATATATATATATATATATATATATATATATATATATATATATATATATATATATATATATATAGGTTTTTAAAGGTCGGCCTTTTTCTTTTTTCTTTTTCTTGCACTATTGGCACATTTGGGCAAAAGTTACAATGCTGAAGTTGCAGAAGGAAAAAATATAGTAAACTTTTCAGAAATTAAAGTCCATAGCGGCTTCATTATTGTTCTTTTTTTTTAAACACAACTTTAAATAGTCTTTCAGTTTGATTTAATCAACAGCAGTTTTGATAATTAATGAATGAAGAGAAAAAGTCAAACATTTGCTTCTTCCAGTTTATAAAATGTTTTTTTCTTCTTTATATTATTGTACATTTACATACATTTGGGGGTTTTGGAGCGTTAGTTGAGCAAAACAAGCAGTTTGACATCTCGGGGCTTTTAAAATGTATAGACCAATCAATCAAAAAAGACAGTTGGGAGATTAATTGATTATGGTCTTCGAAGAAGGACATCTCTTGTTTACAGTTTCCGCATTCATCTGTGGGGGAGGATGTTTATTTGGGCAAAATGGATTGTTCTTTATAGAAGAAAAAACAGTAAAATAAAATTGGACACATCTTCTACCAGCCTCATAAGTGTTAAAGCTCCACTCAGTCTCAGTTCAGACTGCAGTTCACAGTGCAGCTGATTGGTTTGCCATCCAAAGGACCTCCACACTTACTCACGATATCACCTTTGGATGGAGCAGCTGGATGGAGGTCCCCCCCCCCCCCCCCCCCCCCCCCATCTGACTCACCGTGTTCTGAGGGCACGCCGGCCCGTGGCGGCGTCCCCGGTCGCTGCTTGACGCTGCGCGATGGTGACAACGCTAATTGTCAACATCTGGAAAGCGCTTCGCCGTCCCTCGGACCAGAAGGAGACGCAGTGATCCGTCATAACGTGTCGGAGGGAATTAGCGTCGGTCCGACGTCGGTGGGTGGATGGGGCGAAAGGGCGAAGGGCAGGGGAGGAGAGGGGGTCGTCCCCGGCAACATGATCTGAGGTTTTTTTTTTTGGGAGGAGGGGAGGGTAAACGCCTGTTAGGGGGATAATTTCAGGGCCAAGAGATTTACATGACTACTGCTTCTGTAGATCTGGATAACTCCAACAACTCTGTGCTATGTCGACCACTATTACCACCTAGACCGCTACAATTACTACTATAACTATAGTGTTAATAATCATACTATCTCTACTACGATTTCTTTGCCACTATAGCTATTTAATAGCTGCTGGTGCTACAACCGCTACTACTAGTACTACTACTCACAACCAATATTACTACTACTACAAAAGGCAACAAAATAACAATTAATAGTTATTACACAACTACTTATTTCTATTGTTATTATTGTGTTGTTAGTACCACACTAGGACTACTGTCAGCGCCACTGTTGCTACTACCACCTCTACTATCGACCATATACTTCTTCCAATGTGACTGTTACTACTCCTACGTCAGCATTAATTAACACTTTTCTTACTATTACCACTTCTGCTTTAGCTGTTCACAACCAAAAACGTCTATTAATACTAATATTAATACTAATACCTGTACTAATCTTACTTCATTGCTTACTACAACCTCATCTACTATACTACATACAAAACAAATGATGTTGTTACTTTAATACAACTAGTACTACAACAGTTATTATCATAATGTTGGCATTATTGCTATACTACTTAAAACTGCATCATCTTCAAAATAGTGTGCAAATTATTTGAAAACTAACGGTGACAGTAATAATCGTGATGTACGATTCATAATGATGGCGTGAGTGGCGCTTTCGAAGGTACACGTTGAAGGTAGAATCACCTGCTGTGAAAAGTAGAAGCAGCAGTGAATAATAAAGCCGTTGGACCTCGGCTTGTAATTCAGACTTGTAGGAGCCCGAGGCGGCGCTCTCCCAAAGTCCAGGCTTAGGAAAAGGAAAGGTTGCCAGGCTTTGGCTTTACATCGAACCGTATAAGCTTAGGCCAGCAGCCAGCACCGAGACCACGTTTTATAGACTCATTTTTGGATGCTTTTTATTTATTTGTTCGAGCCGTTAGCCTTTTTGTTCTTATCCTTCCATACTGTGTGTGTCTTTCTATGGCCCCTGTCATCATTTTATTTGATGCATATATTGTATTCATACTTGAACCCCTTTTGTCAACTCAAATGTAAGAACGGGGATTTTAATAAAGCTCATAAAATTCCTTTGAATGAAAAAAAAGAAAGAGCCGATCTACTGCTGGCTTCATATATATATATATATATATATATATATATATATATATATATATATATATATATATATATATATATATATATATATAAAAAACAATGTTATTATTTATCTTGTCTCATAGTAAAAGCATGCATGGTCACAAAATATGTGTCTTATCAAGAATGAATCAATATTGAATTTATGTAAAAATGCAACAGCCCGAGAGCGGCGACCTGGATGAAGGAAATTGACTGGGTTATTAAATAATAGAAAGAAAATGAAGATTATTATACCAAAATAGGAAACAACCCCCTTTCAGAGGACCAAGGGGTACCTGAAGTGTCACGCTTTTACATATCCTGTATTTTTTTAAAGATTTTGATGAACTAAAGATAATTATTCTTTAGAATAAGGAAGTCCCGCCTCTTGTCTAATCGCAGTATTCTCTTTGTCCTTTTCAACAGGAAAGTGACAGTTTGTGGTGGGACGCCTTCGCCACAGAGTTTTTTGAGGAGGACGCCACTCTCACACTTTCCTTCTGCCTCGAAGATGGACCAAAGAGATACAGTAAGTGCAACGTCGTTCGATTCTCTTATCTTTTTTTTTTTTACACGAAGAAAAAAGTCCATCAGTTGGGGTAAAATCCCGTATTCTGACAGATGCGTTCTCTTTTCTGTCGCACCGTCCACTAATTTGTCGTGTCATGTTTCGGGGGCTCCCATTTGCTTAAACCAGCAGTTGACCACCTGGTAATATGCCCACGTCTGTCAGATTTCGGTTGCCGGTGTCCCAATAAGACTCAAGTCAGAGATTTTAGTGGCTGAGAACGTAGCCGTGTTGAATTTCAAAATCAAAAATCCCTTCGTTCTCAGAATGTTCAGCCATTCCTCGGTCAGGATCTTTGTGGTGAAATCGGGGCATTTTTAAAAAAGAAATGTATTTGGTATTTCCACTTTGCTTCGTCTTGCTTTGTCTACTTCCACTTAAGTTATTGATATCCTACATTTCCACAAAATAGCTTTTAACACCTCCTAATAAAAAGAATGTGTGAGCCTGAAAAGAAAAAAATGAGTCAAACATTTCTGCATGGAGTGTCCTCTCGGTGAGGAAATTGGTATCTCTCCCTCCTCTTAACAATAGTTTTTCTCTCCGTATGTGATTGCCGAACATCACACACGCAACTACCGGTAACCTCTTTCTGACAATTTCATCACAGGCCTCTATTGTGGCCTCTGCTTTAACAAAAAAAGAAATAGAGATGTAAATGTCTTGAAAAAAAAAGGCTAATTATTGAGTATACTGTATATCCGCACTGTAACGCTTCACAAAACATCTGCTGTTGTGCGAGAATCATAACGTCTGTGCTTTTAAGAAGTGTGAAGCTACATTGGCACTTTTTATTTTTATTTTTTTTTTAAACCGAGATGAGGGCGGCACAACCTGACGCCGTATCCGTATTGTTTAAATGTTTTAACCTTCAATAGAGTTGGTTCTTCAAGAGTTCCAGATGTAAAAAAAAAAAAAAAAAAAAAACGCAGATCATTTCCTGCATAGCAAGTGTGAAAGAATTGGCAGTTTGATCAGAACAAAAGATAAATGTTGTAGACATAAAGAAAAAAAAGAAGTCAACTACGACTCAAACATCCAATCGTAGACTTTAGAATTCAGTTTGTGTGTGTCTGACCTCAAGATAAAGATTTGTACTTCATAGAAATGCGATTAAAAAGGATGTTTGCAGTTTAAATAAGTTGAGTTTTGAACTCTGGGGTCATTTTCGGTAAATGTGGCGTTTTTTGCAAGAACAAAGAATTTGCCGCGGCTCTGATTTTGCAGACTCTCCATAGCAATGCTGTCTGAGACTCTTTGGTAATGTAGCAAAATAGAGACAGTAATACCAAAAATATGGTTTTCTTAGAAACAAAAATGTAATTAAAGCTGACACAAACCCATAGCATCTTCACGGTATCTGGCATGCTTTATACCTTGTTAAAGGACATTAAGGAAATCATTAAAAAGAAAATGTACAAATGGGAGTCGCCGAGAGTTAGATGAAGAATATGCAATTAAAACCACTCTCATGGCCGTGAATTGAGTCCAAAGCTGGAGCCACGAGGCAATTGGCATAGCTGAGTCCACGGATTGGGAGCCAGGTGAAGCAGCTAGCCTGGCCGTGTGCAACAGACTCGGCGGGGAATAGTATTATACTTTATTATAGATACTTTATATTAGATTCTAGTGGTGGCTGCGGGAGTATTGTTTCCGACTTGTGTGATCCAATAACTCCAGAGCGTCGTTGTAAAGTCCAAAACTCACAACGTGTTTTTATCTTAACGAATTATTATTATATAAGAAAGTTAATTTAATAAAAACTCCTTTAATCAACTTAAATTGAGGATTTGAAAAAAAAAATTCTCATACATTACGACGGCTGATATTCCGAAGCTTCGTTAAATAAACAGAGACATTTGATACAGCCTGCGTAGGAGGATTTTTTTTCTTCTTCCCCGAGCCCGGCAGCTGTTTTCAGTCTATTTCTATTTTCAAGTCAGTTTTAACTTCCCAGAACCTCTGTGTGAAGCCACCGCCGGTTGCCTGGCAACCTCCCTGTGATGACAAGTTTCCAGGAAGTTTCTGTTGTTGTTTACCAAGAAATAGTTACAGCCAATAACTCAACAACGTCTTGTTTTCTGCTTGTGTTCCGATTCAACAAATACAATACAACGTGCTAATTGGTGTGCTTTCGAGGCTAGCCCCCTGTTTCCAGCCTTTGTGCTAAGCTAAGCTAAGCGAGCTGCCTTTTGGAGCAGCCACAGTACGTGGTCTTCAGCGGCTGTTATTGAGTTTGAGATATTGTCCCCTTCATCTCATCTGCATAGGTTCGTGTTTTGATACCTGAAACATATTGAATATCACACAGACATAGATAAGGACGTGGTGCTCTGAAATGAGCAGGTGTGTGTGTGTGTGTGTGTGTGTGTGTGTGATTCAGCTCCGTCATGGAGGAGGCTGAGAGAGAGAGAGAGAGAGAGAGAGAGAGAGAGAGAGAGAGAGAGGGGAGGGGGTGGAGGATTGTTGTGAGCCGGTCCCCCGGTTTGCTTTTCAAAGGTAAAAATAAAAAATCCCCACCGGTGTCGAGACGGTAACCCTGTTCCCCCGGGAACGGGGAGGCTTAACGCCATGGCGATGATGACTCACCGTCAGTCCAGAGCCTTTTTCTCCATTCAGATTCAGGTGCGCTGAAGTTACACGCACACACACACACACACACGCACACATGCACACGGACACCAACGCGTCCTCCAGGAAAGATCCACCGGCCTCAAGCAGTTTGTACCCGGCTGCAGAGGCGACTCAAAAAGGACAACTAAGAACAACCCTCTGATAGTATGATGTATATATTACGCTAATCACATTGTCATATCGCTTATTACTAATTTAACACAAGTTGGGTCTCGCACTTGACTTTTTAATTTGCCAGACGTGTCACAATGCCGGTTCAGCCTGTTTGCATAGAAGAACAAAAGCTGATCAAGAAGAGTAAAACTAGGATTTTTTAATCCACACGATATATATATTTCATATCAAATGATGATTAAAAAACCCTTTTGTTGTTGAGAAAAACCAAAGGACAGAGAGAGAGAGAGAAAGTGCATTTTAGTTCAATGTCAACACACTTTGCTATTTACCGAAAAGAAAATGTAAAAAAAGTAAATAGGACTGCAACCAATGAGATTCCCCCAATTATTAGCGAAACACTCCCATCACTTCTTCCCAAATCCCAAGCTGACGTCGCGCTATTGTTTTGTTAATATACTTTATATATGAACATGTTTGTGACGAAATGCCCACAGAAGAATAACGTATGCAAATGTAAAATGTACAAATTATGTGGCTCGGGCATCTCTAGTATTTTAATACGTCGTTTTTTCTTCTTTCACGTGGAACTGTTACCTTTTTTCTCCCCGAGGCTTCTCTCCCCTTTCTACCTTTCTTTCCCATTACACAGAATCGTTCTTCCGTCCCGTGTATTATCGCCGGAGCTTTGTACTCCTGCATCCTTTGTTTTATTTTACTTTTTGGAAAGTCTGGAAATTCAAGCTCATTGTTAGTCACTCTGAACAAGAGCATCCGCTAAAAGCATGCAAAATGTAAATGTGACCAACGGTGGCCTCACTCGGAAATAATCGCTGCTTGCCACCCTATGAAAGTGCCTATCTACATATATATATATATATATATATATATATATATATATATATATATATATACATCCATATATATGTAGGTATCACCACGCAGGTCAGAACAACACTGACCAGTGGAGGTGTGAGGGTGTGGAGAGGACAGTTAGTTACCTGTTAGAGGAGGTTGTGCCATGTTTTCATGAAGTATAACAGCGCGTTTAAAAACCTGATGAAGTAAAACGATTTGGACTTAATTAAGTGCTTCAAACGACGTCCAATGCATTGTTTTTTTTTTTATGTGCTTCACCCCAAAGACCCCCAACGTAGGAATAGTAATCCCACATTATTCATTATGCATCAACATTAATCCATAATTAGTTTATTTTTCGGTGCAGCTGAAGGAGGAGATCGATCGATACATGTTGCCTATTTATTTATTTAGAGGCCTACTTATGAGCCAATACATTTTTGTTATGGACTACGGACGTACATTATTTTGATTTGATTATTGCACATTTCAACAGAATGTCTAATGTTATCCTTAGGCATCATAGCAAAGTAAAGGACAATACAAGGACCATTAGTTCATTTCTTTATAGGCCTACTTATACAAGCACATTTATTTGTTATGGGCCGTCGCTGTAAACTATTTAATTTGATTATTGCCCATTTCAACAAAATGTCTATTTCTATCCTCATCGCTCCTAAGACATAATGGCAAAGTTATATAGAATATAAGGCGACTTCGGGTCAGTGGTTAGCAGGTCCGTCAGGAGGTCGGCGGTTCAATCCCTGCCCTAGTCGATGTGTCCTTGAGCAAGACGCTTAACTCTGAATTGTTCCCTGTAGCTGTTCTACGGTGTATGAATGTAACATGATTGTAAGTCGCTTTGGATAAAAGTGTCAGCTAAATGAAATATAATGTATAAATCGTGTAGCATCCCCCCACCCACCACACACACACACACACACACACACACACGGCACGTCAAAATAAAACTTGTCTTGCCGGAGCAGCTGTATATGAGACTGAGATCTCACTGACTGTCTGAGGGAAGTGTGAGAAGCTTCTGACGCTCGTAAAGAGGAAGTTCTCCTTTGACTCTCCTTCTGTCTCTCGCTCTTCCTGTGTGTGTGTGTGCACGTGTGTGTGTGTGTGTGTGTGCGCGTGCATTATGTGTGAGACGGATTGGATATATAGATGGATAGGGTTTTAGTTATGTTCTTCCAATATCCTCGAATATTTCCAGTCGAAGCCCCCAGACGGCCCTTTATATATTAATATTACGGAGATTATTTTAAGCTCTACAGTACAACACGTTTGTCGGGATATTTCTCAACTAAAAACACAATATTTCTATCTTTTTAAAGATCAACATGCTAAGAAAAAGAAAAAGGGCAATGTGTGTTTTGATAGACAGCTACAGCATTTTTTGTTGTTGTCTATATTGGATTTTCCATTAAAACAATCACTTTGAGTGTAATGTACGGAGGTATAAATATAATTCCAATCCTTGTGGAAACTGAATTATATATATTTTTTTGGAGTCATACAGTAGCTTATGCGATAATTACAAGGAAGTAATCATTTCACTCCAGTCAGAGGTGCTCTAATTTCACACCGCTCAGCGGAGGAAAAGTAAGAAAAGCCAATTTGCCTAATCTGTTTTTAGCGTTGCGCGGACCCGCGTGATGTGTGTGTGTGTGTGTGTGTGTGTAACTCTGTCCAGCTACGGTTCATTGTGGCCTCGAGGAATAAATAGATCATATTGGAGAAGAAAAAAAAGTCTGCGTGTTAATTGCGCTGGACGATCCCTTTATGCATCTACGTCCTCCACGACGGTGGCTGATAAACAGAAAAGAACATCGGTTTTGATGGAAAAAAATCGACCAATCGTCAAACACCCCCCCCCCCCCCCCCCAAAAAAAAAAAACGACGAAATAAGTTACGCTCTGGGGGACAAACTTTAATGAGCGTTTTCCTGACACTTTTATCCAGACAGAAAAACTTAACACAACTTAAACGCATCATAAACACTGCGGAGACCATCTGGCTGTGGAATCACACCAGCTGCGGACGCCAAAAATCGGGGGCTAGGGGCGTGTGTGTGTGTGTGTTCCAAAAGCCCTTTTCTCAGACAACTCCCACCTCTAAACTGCCTTTATGTTGACCTCCCGTAAAGCTCAGTGTTACAGCCCCCACGCCGACTCCGCTGGTAATAAAGTTTCTGAAGTCCAGCATTGAATCTGACTCATAGAGACGTAGAGAGAGAGAGAGAGAGAGAGAGCACCTTCTCCACGTCCCGCCGATGAATTGGGGAAAAAATGAAAAATCATAACTATGTGCTACCTTTTTTAATTTCAAGCACACGTGGTATTTTTCCTTTTGGCTGGTTTATCGTAGCCGTGCATGTTTTTTTCCCCCCCCCCCCCCCGACTAGAGACTTCCAATGACAGTTTGGCGAACTGTCAGATATTCGAGCAAAACTTCACCATCTCGCCTGTTGTGTCTAATTGTAATCTACGTGTATCGGTAACAATAACCGAGTCAGAGGACGACATAAGCAGCTTATCCGGGACAGATTACATATTTTGAAGAGCGCTAAATGTGAGCAATGAGAATATTTGGTGTAGTCTCCGGCATGCCATAATGTTTTTATAGCGTCTTTGGAAATAAAAAAAAAAACGTATTAAAGCCTACGACGTTATATTGCTTTGATAAAAGTGAACGCTTTTAATGTGTGTGCGGCGAGTTTCATGTTTTTTGGAAGGAGAGTGTTTTGATGTATTTTTGTGTAAACCCCCCAAAAATACGAGTGTAAAAACAATTCTCCATCTGTGCAGGCCAATTATTGTTTTGCCCACAACGAATATTCAGCAACTCGTATCTAATTGTAGCCCCGGCCTTAACATTCGCCCCAGTGTACTTTCTCCGGCTCTGCAATCTATGAAGCATCTGATGAAAGCTGCACTCCATGATGCAATCAAAGAGCAAGGCTCGTTCTTTAGGAGCTGGTTCAAACGAGAGAGGGAAGAAACTCTGTTTAGTGGGCTGATTGAGGGAAATGCTGCACACGTGATTCACAACACATTTACAACTCATCCAGTTATTGTTGCGTTGCGGTCGATAACGTCGTCTTTAAGGGCGTAACGCGGCCTCGGGTCGTGAGGTCATCTTAACAAAAGGACTCGGTTTGGTTTCATGCACACACACACTCATGAATCAATGCTTTATATCTTTTTTTTCTTACGCAGGTTGTTGCATAAACCGACAAAAACGTGAAAACGTTTAAGTTTTTAACAACTTTGGTCTGATTGCATGCGGAAATATTTCTTCTTTATAGATTTTTATTTAGTTTCATTAGAACATTTTGAGTCTTTTGAAGCGTTTGCTGTTGTGTTCATCGAGAGACAAAGTGTGCGATTACATATCAGTTATTTTACAGTACATGTGCTTGTAAAATGCACCAAAAAAAAAAGGGGCCAAAATGCTGCGTGAAGCCGCCGGGTTTCATAAAAAAGTCTTTGTGGTTGCATCAGTGCAAAATGACATCATTCACTAATTTGGACCACATGTTAATGAAGGCATTATTAATTGGATTAGGTGCCCGGTTCTTAAATAGGATACGGCACCATATTCCAACACGTCGGCTCGTTCCTAAAGGCGTCACAACGTTATTGATGTCCAGCGCGTCCTTTGAATATTATTTTTATAATGATGTCCGTCCGAGTCGGGACCTTCGACACCATCTTAATGTGTGCATTAAACCCAGGGTTCTCTTGCCCCTGAGCGTTAACGAAAGGATGGTTTACGGACTGAAAAGAACCTGAACGGAGGTCTGAGATGGAAGGATAAGTCCGGCGCTGTGATCCGACCCCCCGACCGTTGAATAAAAGATTGACAGCGGACGACTGGGAAGGGCCTCGTTTGAGGGCGGCTGTGTTATTGAATTGGGTGGTGGAATGAAGGAGAAGGAGAGGTGGAGTCCCAAATGAAGGTGTGGAGTTGGTGCAGTGTCGGGCCTGCCTGCGTGTCTGCGCGCGCACGTGCGTGTGTGTGTGCGCGTGCGCGTGTGTGTATCTATGCCTTCGTATCAGTATCTTATTGTGAGCACGCTCGCTCCATCCAATGTTCGTGTGCAAGCGAATGTGTCGGTTCTGAGAGTTAAAGGGGGGGTGGGGGAAGGAGGGGTGGGGGGGGGGGGGGGGGGGGGGTGGTGCTTCTGTGGTGGGGGTTGTTTTGAAAAGAGGAAGGGGGGGTGGAGGGGGGGGGGGGGGTGCGAGGCTGCTTTACAGAGAGATGGATAGGATGGATTGAAGGTGTAGAAGCGGTGATTGGCAGGCGGGATGATGCGGCCCTGGCTCAGCTGCAGCGCCGAAGATGTCGGCTGCCGCTGATTGACAGTCGGGCCGAGCCTGGGAACCGCATGCTGGATCGGCCGCGAAGAGAGAGAGAGAGAGAGAGAGAGAGAGAGACTGGGAGAGAGAGAGAGAGAGACGGGAGAAATTATAGATTTCAACCCCACAAAAAAAATATGTAGTCATAACATTTTGCTTTCTGGTCGACACTGCCATCTATTGTAAACCACACTTGCGGTGTGTGTGTGTGTGTGTGTGTGTTTTCACTGTATTCCTGACGGTTGCCGACGTGCTAGTCGAGCCTCTCTGTGTTTGACCGTTGTTGCTCAAAAGGGAGAACGATGAGGAGAGGGTGAGAAAGACGACTGAGTGACAGCGAACAATGAGTCATAAGGAAAGCTATTAAATGTATGTGAGAAGGAGAAATAAAGTAAGAGGTCTGCATAACAAACATCTACTTGTATCCTTCACTATAGCTTCAGTTTTGTTTTTTCATTATCGATTATTTCTTCTTTTATTTAAATATATATATGTATAAAAGCTATGAAACCCATCACAACTTCTCGAAGCCAAAATGTATGACAAATAGTTTATGTCTACAAAAATTGCAAAACCCAACGATATTCTATATGTTACCAAAAAAAAAGATTCCTGAAATTAAAGGGGATAGAATCAATTTTCTATGAGTAGGTTTTTGCCATTTTTATTAAAATTTAAATGATCAACACTTCAACGACTGATTTGTTGGTCGTCATTTAATTATCAGCGGTTATTGTAAAATATAATAAGAGGAGAAAGCCTTGGGTACTAAAACTTTAATAAGCTCCAAAAAAAAAATGTAATTTAGTGTGATTCTATTCAAAATGTTAATGATGATGATTTCTTTATTGTGTCATGCATACAGATATGCCCAGTCTGGATGGATTTACAGGACACCACCGAGTGAATATAAATCCAGATCCAGAATGCAGCACACATTTAAAAATGTTCACAATAATATTCACATAACTCACATAATCAGATTTTAAGTGAGCTGATGATGCAAGAACCTAAAGAGTGACTTCCATCTCCTTCTGTTAAGTTCCGCGCACACGGTACCCATCAGGCACTCCAGAAAAAAAAAATGGCGCCGTCTAAGACGAAGTTTCAGAACAACATTTTTTAAAATTATTCTAAACAGTTTGTTGGCGTTACACGATGTGGGTGAAAATCCAACTACGTATTGCGCAATTCGCCTTTAAAATTTGAGAGCGAGGCGAGTAAGAACGGGGTCGTTTTTTTTTTTTTTTTTTTTCAAAGGCGTGCCAAGTTTTCCTGAAAATAACGATGCCGGAGTGCAACAACAAGACCCGACAGCATCTCACTTTGCGTGGCAGCTAAGATGGCCTGCCGGCAAACCCCCTCCTCGGGGCCCCCCTTGGGGGCCCCCCTCGAAACATGAACACTGAGGCAAGTCAGCTATTCTCAAAACTGACTACCTACGTGTCTCGTGTTGGAGAAAACGTGCACTCTTTACCGGGAGAACGGGATTGTCCGTATCGTGATTCATTTACCGAAGATTAAACATAACCTTTATAAAAGTCTTTATTAGAATCCAAAGTTAGTCTTCTAATACAGTTTGTCGCCTTTAATCCATATTCTTTGAGCACTGGACAGGTCTATAGTCCTTTTGAGGCGTTTGACCTCCTACTTAACGTCTTTGTCGCTGTTCGTCAATTATTATAAGGGGCTAAAATTCAATTGGTGTAAGTACATTTCTGACCCTCTTGTACCGATAAGACCAATACAACTACAGCCATCTCTCTCATTTTCATTGATCTTTGCTTCCAAATGGTTTAAATATCCTCCACCCAGCACATTGGTGTTGGGTCCAGTAAGTCGTTCCAAATCCCATCGCGGGAACTTTGCCTAAATTGGCCATTAAAATTTCCCATTTAGTATAATTAAATAATCATTAAGGGGAAGCAATTCATCGCTGGTTATGTTTTTTGTTTTTTATACACTTTCTGACCATTAATACATTGAGTATACATTTTTTTTCCTTCTATTTCTGTCTATTTTTTTACCCAGCGTTAAGCCCGTTAGCAATAAGCCTCCCCTACATTTCTCTGTGTGTGGTCTGTGCAACCAATCAGATCGGGGCACCGTCGTGCACCCGGTCTGAGTTAAGAGTTGAGCAAAATAGTAAAATAGTAGTAACGGGGATGCTTATTTTATCACAAGCCTTTCTCTTATTCCTTGTCGTTGTTGTTTTTCCTTCCAAATAACAAGGAAAAAACTACGAGAAATGCCACGACGACCGTATAGAATAGTCTCGCTCATATATTTGAAGTGCGTTCATCGAAAAATGTTAACGATAATGAATATTTTAAATGAGTCACTCCGACTCTCTCCGTGCTAAGTGGAAAACCATAATTTTTTTTTTAACCATTCGCCGCAACCGAAAAAAAGAAAACGACGTAATTAAAAGTATTAGAAATCGCCATCGAAAAGGGAGGAAAGCGAGAGACAGAGGAGGGGAACGAGACAGGAGTGAAAACTTTCTGCCCTTATTATCCTCTTGTCTAAATCCACCTCTCGCAGTCACACCGATCAATAACAGAAGCTAAAATTGACGGGTGGAATCCAGTTTTTTTATATATATATATATATATATATATATATATATATATATATATATATATATCTGTTATTTTCGTGGCCATCTTTTAATGTGTGAATCTGTGGGTGTGAGCGCGGTGTGCATTTTTATCCGAGAGTCTGATGGAAATATACAGCGGCAGGCGGCAGCGCGAGTGCCTTTGTTGCACCGCCTGACCGGAGAAGAAAGAGATCGGCCTTTTCTTTAAGGACACGGCGAGGTTCTTCAAACAATATCCCGTGTCTAAAATAATTGACGCCTTCCGAAAAAGCAAAGCACATTAGGAGGTACCTGCGATTCATTTTTTTGGGCAAAACAAAGCTTCATAAATATTACCACTTTCACGTGTGCCGTCACTCAGAACAGACGTTCGTTTCAACGTGTGCGCGGAAGCGCTGGAAGTAAGAAGAATAGTCACATTTTGGAGGAAAAAAACCCGTATATTAAGTTTCTCAAGTTCTACATTTATCTGAAAGGGGGGACTCGAACCCCGACCTAGTTTCCGAGAGCTCCTTTTCCTTATTGGGATTACGTGCGTGACATAATTTACCATAACAAAAAAAAAGTGTTCTGGACTCTCTTACAATACATGACTAATGGCTCCAAACTTTTCTTCACAGCAAGTTCAGAATTTAAAGCAAATTAGCTTCTCGATTACCAAAAGAGTAATAAAGCGTGGTCGCTTGGACGAAAGAAATCTGGAAATACTGCATTTATTTTACACGGTCGTCATCAAGGCCTGTGCTCATATGTCACGGTTGTGTGAACCGGATATTCAAATATATATTTATATATAGTCTGCTGTGTTTCCTGCCTGTTTCTTGCATGGTTCAAATGTAGAATTCATAAAGTGTGTTAAACAGGAAGTGCATTATTAAGTGTTTCTGTCGTTTTTTTAGGACATTTTTATATTTATTTGTGTTTTATTTGTTATTTGTTCCAAATCTATATAAAAAAGAAAGAAAAAGAAAGTGCTAACTCGCCCGATACTGGATTTTTTTTAGGTCAATACAGATATCGATAATTGAGTGTTTAAGATCAGAAACAGATAAATAAATATATAACATACACAGACATTGTTGATATGGATACCTTAGATATGTTGTATTGTTTTCATCAAGACCTGAAGGGAATGCGCTACTTCTTTGACCGACTACACGAACATCGATCCTCTTATCCGATCGTGGTGTGAGCGGTCAGTCGCTTCGGTTTCCAGGTGTCCTGGATCAGGGCAGGGAACCGTTGCCTGTAGCTAACAGGAAGTAGGGGAACGGCTATCGGAGCGCACCAGCTGGTCCGTGAGGATGGGCAGGTTCCTCTGGCTTCCTGTCCCCCCCCCCCCCCCCCTCCGGAGCAACACAAAACCAGCTTCCCTTTCCAGTTTGAGAAACAACCCTCTCGTCCTCCTTCCTCACCTCTTCTCGCCCTCGTTCTGCTCGTCTCCTTTTTAAAAAAATCTTTCTCGCCCTCCGTTCTTGACTCCTTTTCTCCCCCCCAAGTCATGCTTCCTTTTCCTATATCCCCATGAATCCTTCTCTCCTTGCTTCTTCTGCCACATTGACCTCCCTCATCTCTTTACTCTCCTCTCCTTGTTTCCTTTATCACGTTCCTCCATGTATTGGTTGTATATGTAGTGTGTGTGTGTGTGTGTGTGTGTGTGTGTGTTGCTTTAGATGATGAATGCAGTCAGTAGGATGTTTTTTAGAAGACGGGAATTTTTGTTGACGGACGGGAAAAAATGCCACAAATGTATTGTTTGTACATAAAATAAGACATACAACTTGAGAGAAATAATCCAAATAATATGTGCGATGTAATATACGCTAATAAATACTGCAGCGCCTCCAGAATTTGGAATAAGCGTCGTAATCGTCGTAAAGCGACATTTTGCAACGCGTGAAATTACACGAAGGGCACCCTGGGAAAGTCGTCCCACGAGGTCTCTTAAACCATTTGTTTGGCTCAAGAGTGGAATTTGTGAATGTTTTTGCTACAAGTCGTGATGACAAACAGTTCATGGAAAAATGAAAATTGTGTGAAGTGCAACACAAGCTTTTAACAACGTTACAGAAAGGTCAACAAGATGAGCTCAGAGAGGGAGGGAGAGAGAGAGAGAGAGAGGTTTTTATTAATAATGAATAGCATTTTCATCCGAGTAGAAGAAGAACTCCTTCTGGAAAACATGCAGTGTATGCATACCGCACACACACACAAACACACACACACGTGCACACATATGCATACACACAAAGTGAAAGCGAGAATAATCTCACAAACACAGTGAGGCAGTGAAAGAGCTTGTGAGCTTGTGAGCATGTGTCTGCAAACACACACACACACACACACACACTCACACACACCATCACAGAGAGAGGGCACACCTGGTCTCAAATACAAATAAGAAAAAAAGTGTTTGGCATATGTAGAAAAACACACGTACACACACACACAAACACACACACACAGTTATTGGCACATGGAGAAATCCATATTTATATATTATACAGTGGTGGAGAACCATCAGGCTCCATAGTCTATGAAAGGGCCTGCGCCGCTTTACTTAAGGTATTAAATGTTTATGTGGCGCTTTTTTCATCCCTCAATAACCCTTCTTTCCACACACACACACACACACACACACACAAAAGCTCACAACAGCTTCCCAAATCTGTCACAACGATGTGAAAAATGACAACAAATGCCCCAAAAATGCCAATACATTACCTTGAAAACACCGATTACGAACAACTACAGTCTGTCCTGGCTCGCCAGGTGGATGGAGCTGTTGTTCACCGACGTCAGGGTCGGGGGTTTGATCCCCCGGCGCCTCCTGTGACCACGTGGAAGTGTCCTCCGGGCGAGACGCCGAACACCAAATCGCTCCAGACGACGATGAATGTGCGAATGATTTGTTTGTTTTTTTTTCCTCCAGAAGAAGTCAGCCATGTTGCCACGTGGTGGGTATACCACGCGTATATCTTTTAGACTGTGGCGGCGCGTTGAATTGAGTCACACTCAGACTGACTATGGCGTGTGTGTGTGTGCGTGTGTGTGTGATCCAGGGTTTTTTGTTGTTGTGTGTTGATGCTCCACCATGTGTGCGATGAGAGTTTCGGTGTTTCACTCTTCGGCCCGGTATTTGCGGCGTGTGATGGTGGTCGATGGTGCCGGTGGTGTCTTTGTCTCCTCCTCCTCTGCGTGTTGTGTCCTCCCTGCGGAGCTGCGCCCTGGGGGGGGTTGGCGAGGCTGGGGGTAGGGGGAGGGGAGGGGGCCCTGTTGAATTATGGATGGAGGTGAAGAGGGGATGAGGGCTGGCCTCGAGGGGACGTACCCCCACCTCCCTCCATCCCCAACACTTCAGACCCCCCCCCCCCCCCCCCTCCCCCATCCTCTCCTCTGCTTCCCCTCTCTGCCCAAACAGTCACCATCCACGCGTGGCGCGAGGTTTGATGAGGGTGACCGGAGATGTGTGTGTCTCTCTCTCTCTCTCTCTCTCTCTCTTTCTGCTCTGCTGTTCTCTGCCGTTACACTCTGGTCCTTATCGCTCCCCCCCCCCCCCCCCCCCCCCCCCCCACCCCCTCCCATATTTCTGCTGGGGAAAGTCAAAACGATAGAGGTCCGTTCAGCCGAAACTGGTCTGCAGATGTTGAGAAAACGAGACAAAGACGTACAGCGTCTTGATTCCACTTCCTGTGTGGATCGCCAGCAGTGTTCGAACGTGCTTCTCTTGGCAAAAGAAATCGGGGAAAATGTACTGTGAGGATCGATAAACAGATATTCAGCAGATTTTATTTGCATTTGTTGTTGTTATTTTTGTTACTTTTCTTCATTTGAGTCATTTTTGGGTATGTTATACCTTTTTATTTGAAAGCGATGGTGAAGAGAGAGCCATGTGAACTGTTGGGTAGCGAGAGAGAGCGAGAGAGAGAGAGAGAGAGAGAGAGAGTAGCAAACAGTCCAGTCAGAAGGAAGAACCGGGGACTCGCCGCTTCGGGGGCGTTTCGTGCCCACGTGGCACCGCCACCACGCCAACCAGCGAGCGCCGACGTGAGCCTCGCACTTTGCACCCAAGCCCCGCCTCCTCTCGTTAGCTCTTTGAAGACCGGGGATGAGATCTGTCCGGCCGCATACCAACATCTGCATGACGAGCATTGAAGCGGCCCGCATGCGAGTCTCATTGCGGAGTTAGCTGCTGTTTTCTTTTGAGGATCTTTTGAATCACACGTCACATGTAACGCTGCCATGTTGAGGTCTCTCATCAGCACTTATTTTATTGACTCATGCGCGCTTGAATTGTCCGATGTCCACAATTAAATATGATTTGGATTACCGTGTGAAGGGACTCAAAAGCACAATAAACCACAACCGCGTTTCTTTCCTAACCTTTAACCGTGGCGTTGACAAAAAATAATAAATAGGCGAATACAAGAATACTTGGAGCTCATTGCCAGGACGCGTTTGGCTCGTCCAACGATAAACCACGGCCGCGTTTCTTTCCTAACCTAGAATAATGAATAAATAGGCGAATACAAGTCAATTCAACTAATCTGCATACTTTTCCGAATAAGAGTATGCCATCACTGTGAACGAACAGGCGACTCTCGAACCCGGATGATCGTCTCTAGAATATCAGATTTCATCCGGATTTTAGGAGTAATTTAAAGAGCCTTGAGCTTAATTGTGCCTCTGCATCGATAAACACCATATTGGAGAAGAAAATGACGTTTTGTACTCATGTGAACGTGACTACTGTATGGCTGAGAAGCATAAGAAATGAAAATGAGCTTAATTGTGCCTCTGCATCGATAAACACCATATTGGAGAAGAAAATGACATGTTGTACTCATGTGAACGTGACTACTGTATGGCTGAGAAGCATAAGAAATGAAAATGCCACAGTATTGTCATGTCTCCCTCATTAGGACACTTTCTTTTTTTTCCCCCGGTCGAGCTTCCATCCACCGGGTGTGTCACGCCTTTTTAGTTTATATGTTTATCATCTTGAAAATTGAGTGATAACAACGACATAAAAGTATATACGCACAACAGATTCTCTCTTTTTTTCTCTTTTTATAAACTACAGCGAGGCCTTTTTGAGTGACCGTAACTTTGATAGCAGGGGACCTCTAAAACTCAGCGCGGCGGTATTAAAGTGGGCCGCTCCTCTCGTTTTTTGCCACCCGGCGGCCTCGTCGCGTTTTTTACAGACGTGACGTGTAACCACGCCAACGGCCATTTGCTTCCGAATGGAGCGGCGTCTTTTTTTCTTTTTTTTTTTTTAATGATGTGCGATTTTAATGAAATCTATCATTGTTTTTTCGTTGCAGAGGGACAGTGGGCGAAGTGTTTACCTCACAAAATGGAATACAGCAGCCCCCCAAAATACAGAGCGAGAGAGAGAGAGAGCAAGAGAGAGAGAGAGAGAGAGATTGAATTAAAGTTTTATGACTGATGAATATTTCATGGTCTGGGCAGTGATTCCCACATTCTGGTGTGTGTGTGTGTGTGTGCGTGTTTGTACGAGTGTGCGCATGCCTGTGTGTGTGTGGTGTGTGTGTGTGTGTGTTTGTACGAGTGTGCGCATGCCTGTGTGTGTGTGTGTGTGTGTGTGTGTGTGTGTGTGTGTGCGCCCCGCTATGTGTGAGTGTGTCTCTGGAATACATGCCGGGTGTTTTTTTTTTAACCCTTTCCCCGCCGCTTTTTTGGTGACGCCGCTGTGCAGTCGGGGGGGGGGGGGGGGGGGGGGGGGGGTGACAACCGGCTTTGGTATCTGATATCGTTAAAAAATAAATAAAAGGTGCAGACTTGGTACCAATTCAAAATATACGTGCATTCAAAGAGTTTGTTTGTCGTAGAAGGCAACGTTCTTCACACTGTTCACGAAGAGATCTGGTTTTTAGAGGCGACTAAAAGATTAAAAGATGGGGGTCAACATCCATTTAATTTAATTTAATATTAAAACTGCAACTTTGGGTGATATTTCGTCCTGATTTGGCTGCAGCAGGTTTTATTCTCCATGCTAACGCTAGACGCTCTATAGACACCGGCCTCGATGCGTAGTTACAAAGTCAACTTGCTTTAGTTAAACGTAACGACGCAACACTTGATGGACGCATGAGCAGGCAATGAAGAAAAAGGCTGCAACGATCAGTTGATTAATTGATTAATCGATTAGCGAATTGACAGAAAATGAATCTGCAACTAATACCGTGTCTTTTCTTTGAGGAAAAGAACGATAAAATCCTTTGTTTCCAGCGACTGTGTGAATATTTTCCAGTTTATTTAATCTTTTATTACAGTCAGCAAATGACTTTGTGGGTTTGGACTTTCATTGGGACAATACACACACACACACACACACACACAAAGATGTCACCTCGAGCTATGGAATTAGACATTTCTGATATTTTGTGAGCCAAATTAATTGAGATAGTAGTCAATAATAATGAAAACGAATGATGGTAATGAAATAATAATAATCAGGCCGTGTCGTTCTGTGATTATATCGCCTCGGGGCGGCGTGTTTTAAATTATTTCCCTTCGCTTCGTGACGAAGAGCATTGGTTCCTAACCTTTTTTGGCTGGTAACCGCCAAAACAGAGCTATAAAGCATGTTTATTTCAGACCATGTGGATATTACTCGTCTATGAACATATCCAGTGAAGTAAAAAAGACTAAGAAGTATATATGTGCTCCCTTTCCTGGTCCGACCACCAGGTTCAGGGTTCTACTGACGATTCTAGGCGTTCCTGAGTTCGTTGGTAGAGGATTTGCAATGGAGATGTCTGTGTGTGACAAGAAGAGGATTACTGACCCTTTGACCCTTTGACCCTTTTGCACGTGAGCATCGTGATAAAAGCAGAGTTCATAGAAGCTGAACCTATCCGTTAAAAGTCGACGAGCCTGTTCGGCGGAGGCTTGACAGACAGGTAACTTAAGGCGACTTAATCAATTCGCCGACGATCTAACACCCCGCCCCCGTCGACCCGGTAACGGTGGCTCGCGGTGGGTATTTAGATAGAGATATGAGTCGATGAAGACAGACGTTTGTTTGCTGTGTCACGGAGCCCCCCCCCCCCCCCCCCTCGAAACATCGATTAGGCCCACGGATCAATAAGTTTTGGATTTCACGCGTACCATACACCGAGGCGGTGATAATCGGTTTTAATAGTATTTATTTGTTTATCTTAGCTTATTGATTACAGCACACGGCGTTGGTTCGTACACTCGTACGATCAATATTACCTTATCTGAGTCGGTTGATCTCGGCTTCTTTTACTTCTTCTTTTTTTCAGGTCCCGTAATCTGTTTGCTCGACTCTCACCTTTCTGCATGTATACGCTACACGAGGTTAGAGACACCACTCAGTAACGGGAAAGTCAGAGATTATCCTCCAGAGAGAGAGGGAGAGAGAGAGAGAGAGAGAGAGAGAGAGCAAATCCCTGCTCAGTCATTTGAACCACTTGAGAATGGAATTACTTGGAGAGAGAGAGAGAGAGAAAGAGAGAGAGCTGAAAAAGCCTTAAAATGTAGAAAAGATGGAGAGCAGGAGTGTTACGAATCAAGATATCCCCCCCCCCCCCCCCCCCCCCCCCCCCATGGGAAAACATATGCTTCCAACAAACACATTAGCTTCCGCCGGTGATCCCAAAATGTGTGTCTGCATTTGCTCTTCATTTGGCACGACGCGATGCGACGTGACATAACGCACACGTCATAATAATGTCAACAAAAACCCCACCACAACAAGGGGGGGTTATTATGAAAACATTGCCTCCAGCATGACACAGGAGCTATTGTTTCATACGTGGAGTCAGGCGGACGAAGAGGTAATGAATGGCAATAAAGTAAAACACAGTTGTGAGCACATAAAACGGTGTTTTTATAGGAGAAGGTACCATTTGTGACACTTGAAATTGTCTCTGCATTATTGTGTTCATTAAATATATCTCCTAAAGATTCACGAGACATATCAATACGCATCGTGTATATATACTGGAATCGTATCCACATTAGCCACTAGAATTAAAAAGAAAAGGGGGAAATCATTACAGTAACACTAATCTAGAGCATTAGCGTTGGAAGCTGAGCCTCTCACCCTGTACATGTTGGTAGAAAGGGGTTGCAACTGAACCTCAAAGGGAATCGAACCCCTCACCTATTGACCTGCACCAAGAAAAAACAGCCAATGATACATAATTTGCTCTCCCCTCTTTCTCATTTCCATCTTTTTTTTTTTTTCCTCTCTCTCTTCTGCACTGCGGAGAGCTGCGTTTGCTGCATAATTCGCCCACTGAGTATCTCCCGACTTTTCTTTGCCTGTCTCTTTTTTTTTATTTGTCTGTACTCTCCAACCGGCGTGCAGGATTTTTAAAAAATATATATATAAATCATCATCCACCAGCTGGACAGGTTGGACGAACAGCGCTGACAAGTCGTGAGTGGCCCCGGCTTTGACTCGTCTCGTTCTAAATTGAGATAATGCTATTTAGAATTTTTTTTTCATTGCAAAAAAAAATGATTGATGGTTCAAAATTAGACACAAATGATATTACTCTTCAAAAGGATAGAAATGTCTTTTAATCTGTGGCTGACAAAATAATCAAGCCCTCAATGCGGTGGGTTGTCTTGTATATGCTTTGCAGATGTTGGATGATGGACGTCGCCCTCGGTCGTCTTTACTGTCGCTAGTTTATTGTTATATGAAACTAGAAAGCCAAAAGAATCCATTGGTACCAGCGGCGCTGGTGTCGTGCCAGTTTATCGTGAAGGAGGCTAAATAATGCACATTTTCCCTTGACCTCTCACCTCCAGATGTCAATGAAAATGGGTTCTGTGGTACCCACAAATCTTGCCTTTACAGACATGCCCTTTATACTAATCCTATGCAATGTGGTGCAATAATCACTGTCTGGCTTTTAGGTGTATTGACAATACGGGATTTTCATAGTTTTCTTGGTTAAAAATGCAATTCTTGCAGAAATCTTAAAAAAAACCAACTTTGATCCTTAATCCCAGCATGGGATTGCACTCTGTTTCTTATTCAGTCACACTTGAGTGAATTTTCTAGGTTTTTTTTCGTGCTCAATGACTGTCAAGAAACGTACGAGCGTGAATCCATAAATCAAGTTATCGATAAATCCCCAATAACCAGAGTTCTCTGCGGCCGTTCCTCGAGGTCGCGGCGGCTCAATGTGGTATTCTGGAGTCATTTGTGAACAATTTGTTGAGCGCAGCGCCAAATCTGTGTCATAAATCATCAACCCAGAAACTGCTGAAACAACTGCGTGAGCGATAAGCGAGCGTGGGGATGAGCATCATATACCTTTTTACACTTTCAACCATTTATTTTCATTAAATACATTTTTTATTTTTATTTTGGGGGGGGGGGGGGGGGGGGGGGGGTTGTTTCTGATTTACGACGAGCACAACGTGACACGCGGAGCTCGAGCTGCATCTTGATCTAATCCTCCGGTTCGGCATGCGTTCAGGTGCGCAGTTGCCGGCCGTCTATGTGGCGTCCAGTCGACCCCCCCCCCCCCTCGGCCTTTAAAGGGGGGGGGAGGTTTTAAGTAATGAATTCCCTTTTCCTGTTGCTGTTATTACTATTTAAACCGGCTTCTCACCCCTCAACTTCATGAAAAA